>NW_021632322.1:0-88177 GCF_004799145.2 Neltuma alba | reverse complement strand
AAGCAATGACAATAGGTAAGTTCACTACCATGTACTTCAAGCTTCCTCTTGTTTTTCCTTTGATTCCCTTGACTTCCCAACCATATGGGATTTCAGCCAATATCATCAAGCATCCTATTTCCAAGGTCTTAAACATAGCTACAAGGATCATACTATCTATTAAGACCAAGAGATTACACAAGGTTCAAGACTAGCTCTCTTGAACTTACCTCTTTCTCTTAATTTTTGGATTATTACTTCCAACTTAATTCCTTAAATCTCTTGGGATATTTACATAATTTTTTATATAGATTTCAAATATCCACTTAGATTTATGAAAATCCAATCCCACTCTAAAGATCTTATGTTGGCCGAATAAGGGTCCTTGGAAAACAAAAATTCTATTTTTTAATTTTAATGCTTCTAAGCTTCCTTCCTTGGTGTTCCCTACACTATTTCGTCATTTAAACACATTGGAAGTATCAAATTAAATCAAATCCAAATCTACCCCTATGTTCTCTCCTTTTCTGAATTGAATCCTCAATCAAAGGGGTTGGATTTTCTTTCCAAAACTCAATCAAAACCAATAAAATCCTATCCTTTTCAAGTGTTTAATCTATGCTTCAACCTTGATTAAACCCTTCCATAATTTTTAAAATTTTGGCAGCATCTCCCCATGGGAAATGGCCATCCAAACCAGCATAAAATGACATATAAACAACCCACAATCATTAACAAAAAGCTTAGGAGCTTACCTTAGTGATTTCTTGAACTTAGGTGAACTTTTCTCAAAGAAATAGCTCTTTCTCTCCCTAAACTCAAGAACAACATAATCTCCCCTAGTGATCTCCTCTTGGGCAAAAATGTGAGGGTGGGAAGGGCTATTTATAAGCCAAGCATTGAGCAATGCCATCAAAGTTCAAAGGAATTACAATGCTTAGGTGTCAAGCTAAACTTCCTTCTTGAATTTTCTCTTTCCTTTATTAATTCCAAATGAAATGAATTTTAAAAGTCAAAATTCTCTCCATCCCTATCTTGACAAGTGGTACAATGAGAGCCAAGCAAAAAGGTGTGTACTTTTTCAGCACCATTTTGATACTGAAATGGCTCTGTCTTTTTCTATATCAGTGATCTGAGCTTCCTGATTAATTTCTATCAAATCATTAGCATTTCCTTATCAATTTTCTCTTCCTAAAGATCCCTGCTTTGCTCTTATAATGCATTTATATCATTAAAAGAAAAGAAAACCAATTTTCTTACTATATTAGTTTTCGTACTCAGGAGTTACTTTTTTGAGTCTCTAGGCTCATTAAAACTTTTCTGAATATTCCATAACCTCTTATTAATCCCATAGAAGCTCCATGAATTTTCTTGGGATTTATCTAACCTCATGAGTATTTATTTAGAATTTTCCCAAATAAAACCCCAATTAGCATAATTAGACTTTAAATTCCTTTAAAGATTAACCTAGGGTACTTTGGGAATAAAACCACTTGTACAATGTCTTATAATTCTCAAGACACTTTATCCTTATTTTTTCTTAATTTTCTAACACTTAAAACTATTTTCTATAATTAATTTTTGACCAAATTTTCCAATTAGTCAATATTCAATAATTTTGAAAATTCAATAATTATTGCTTTCCATCATAATTTCAACCTTTGAGCCTTGAATACTATCCAAGGACCTTTTCTCTACCTCCATAATTATTTGCTAAATTTTGGAAATTTCTAACATATTTTTCCAACATTTTCATATTTCTTTCCACTATTCTGGCCCTTAAATGCCCTCGGATTTCCTTACTTTCAGGGTTAATATTTTTAGGATGTTACACTTTCAGGACCTGAACTCAATTTTATAAATTTAATCAATTTCCTATTTTTCCTAGAATTATTGAGGCCTCTAAATAATTATAATAATTATTTTCACTCAATTTCCACTATTTTTCCTGAAATACCTCTGTTTACAGAGAATTCTGTGACAATTTATTTCTATGCCATTTCTACCTTTAAGGCCTCAATTAGGGTTCCAACTCTAATTTATCTTTTTACCGTATTTCAGGAATTTTCTAGAATTTTTCTCCAATTTTCTCATTTTGCCCTTCGTGGACGGATAATTTAAAAAATATCAGTCCAGATCCTATCCAGATTTTATGTTATGCCTGGCTTTATCAACCAGTCTACTTTCAATATTGGCCCTCGACTTAATTTTTCATACCCACTGTCAGGGTTAATTTTTGCGACATGTGACACTTACTCAGTTTCAAAACGAGTTATCGAAGAATATGTAGATCGATAAGTGCATCGATAACTCATAAAGTGGTCTAGCAGGACATAGTTCATTGAGGCTTACCATTTATATTAAAGCTTATTAAAGACCTCATTTATCGATAATGTCATCAATAAATACCTATCAGTATGTAGAGAAATTTACTATTTATCTGATGGCTTATCAAAAACCTTGTTTATCGATCATGTGATCGATAAATACTTAACTGTAACTATATTAAATGAAATTTAGCCAATTATCCAATATGTGATCGAATACTACAATTATCAAACAAGTTATTAAATGAAAGAAAGAAATTTTGTCATTATCAAAACCTTAATTCTAATAGTCTGGACACGAGTGGATATTTTTCCCTTAAAGATCATGTTAAAAGCTTTAAATAGAACTTGAAATCATTTCATTTCAATTTTTCTAGAATTAGTTATGAATTTTCAAAATTTGGTCTTCATTAGGGTTATAATGAATAGTAACCCGAATTTATGGAATTTTTATGTTTAAATTTTTCTAACTTAAGGCCATAAAAAATGATTCTATGGTTCTAATTGAGACAAAATATGGTCTAAAAGTAAGGTGTCACACTTTACATATCAAACCCCTGTCAAGGGGGCCTCTCTATCTAACTTATTTGATTACTGGCAGTGGCATTTATCTGTAGGGATCTCATCTTCTAGATTCCCTATTAGCTTGAATGCGATAGTTACACTCCTAATAGATGCCTTAGGAGTACAAAGTAAATACTATTTAGTCCCAAGCATTATTGTACATCTAAGCATCATCAAGAATGCACTCATCTGTCTATACTAGTTCTGTAAAAACCCTCTACCTCAAGACATTTTAACCCATCATAAAACCTCTACTATGGTAGAAAAGGAGAGCTGTTAAAACGAGCTACCATAGTAGAAGGAAAATTTCATATTTTTAGAAATTGACTTTCAAGCTTGGGTCAACCCGTAAGACGTTGCATGCAACTAAAATAATCCATTCATAACCATTGGGCCTCCGAGCCTCCGGCCCAGGTAACACATACATCAAGATCAGCCCATCTAAATAATTTTCAACCATATAATCCAGAGTTCATCAAACACTAGCAATGGCCTCCGGCCAAACAAAATAAGGAGATACATTCTCTCCAGTTTACAACAAGGCCGGGTAATCAAATATATCAAAAAGCAGTCCTAAATGTGGCAATATATACTAGTCATACATATACAAATGCTAGAGGCCTAAAGCTAACCGAGCTCAAGCCTCTGCGCCTCTTCCCGATGGCCCACGCCCGGAACCTTCACCTGAAAATATTGTAAACCACGGGGTGAGACTAAGTCCCAGTAACCAACCTTTCCAATACTAGGTACTACTAAATAGGTGCTTGTGAGGTGTCAAGTGGGGCAGTTCACAAATAATATAAAACGATAGCCACAACAATTCATGTAAGTGCAATGATGCAATCCCATCAACCAAATCCCTCACTTTGGGGGATTTTCAGGAGCCGAAGCCGGCCTATCCCTCACTATGGGGGACGTAGGGAGCCAAAAGGCCTATCTCTCACTATGGGGGACGTACTAAGCCAACCATCATGCATTAATGGAGGCCTTACCACGTGGTAGTAACAGACAAAACTCTCACCCATTCCCAATTAATGCATCATGCTCAAATCATAATCAAAGAGTAATAATCATTTCACAATTAACCTCATTCAGTGGCATATCCTTTACAATTTCAAGATTTCATTCATCATCAATTAAAAACCCCACAAGACGTTTTTCCCTTTTTATATACAACATACAGTTCGAACATAATTACTACTTAAAGCACAAAACACAAATCTACTCACAGTACCACAGAAGCAAGTACTAAGGATTGGAAAGTGGTTACCTCTCGCCTGAGCAAGGAATAACAAACCAATAATGTGGCCCCGTGCACCACCAAGACTCACAACCGGTCTACACAAGCACACAAACACACAACCATCATATATTAGCTTTCAACTAATAATGTGGCCAAAACAACACTTGGGGACACAAAATTCCTATTTCCCATCAAAACTCTACCCAACTCAAAGGGTATAACTATCAAAACAACACTCCAAAGTCCTCAAAGTCTATTAAAACATCAAGTCTCCTTCCAAGCATCAATTAGAGTTCAAACCTCAAGGACCCACTATAGGAATTCAACCTCCAACATCTCATTTGAGCAATTAAGGTTCCAACAACAAATCTAAACTGATTAAACATCCAATTTAACCCTCCTTAACATAACCCAATTCACAAAACTCAAAATCAATCTCTACATTATCATCCTCAATCCCAAATCATCCAATTCCATAAACCCTAACTCCAAAAACTCAAGATTCTTTAAATCCAAGAAAACTACACCGATTAAATACTTAAACTAACCCAATGCAATCAATTAAACCCAAAACAATCGGTCAAAAACCTCAATTCCAACACAACCTAGAAAATCCTAGGGTTTCACCATAAATCCTTATAAATTCCAATCAAGAAGATAGATTAGAGGTTAAAATCACTTACTTGAGGTAATGGATCCTTAGAAATGCCTCCTCCAAGCCAAAAGTTCGAAACCCTAGCAGAGCCTCTATCTCTACCTCAGATTTTCTAATTTTCCGCACGCTGAACTCCTCCCGCGAATATATAGATTCGCGACCTTTCGCTGCGGCGAACTCCATCTCTGCCGCGGCGAACTAATCCCGAGTGGGATTACTCGCCTGAAAACCCGACTTCGCCGCGGCGAATCCCAATCTTCGCCGCGACGAAATCTTCCCGAGAGGAAACTCTCGCTCGCCCAGAAAACATTCGCCGCGGCATACCCCTACCTTCGCCGCGGCGAAACCTTCCTGAAAGGGAAGCCTCGCTCACCAGAGTAACTTCGCCGCGGCGTCCCCAAGACTTCACCACGGCCAAACCTTCCCAAGAAGACACTCCCCTCTGAAACTCCCGGTGTGTCGCGGCGAAGTAAACTTCGCCGCGGAGAACATACCCTGAGAGGGGTACGTTTACCTATTCCTCCAACAAACCTCAAATTCAACCCAAACACCCAGATCAAGATTAAATCACTAATCTATCCTCAAAATCAACCCAGAAGAGGCTATTAAAACCCGATAAAAACTTAGGATGTTACAAGTTCCTAGTGCAACCATCACTTTAACCATGTGTACTAGATTCAAATATTAGGGCTGTGCCTATCACATCTGAATTTTTAGGGCATGAAGCCTAGAAAGTAGCCTAAAGAAAGTAGGCTACCAATCCCTTTTGAGCAGAAGTCCCAAAGATGCGAAAGGAAGCTAGAATTGGAATAGGGACTAAAGTGCAAAGTGAAAAGGTTTCTAGGAGCAAAAGTGTAAATAAAGTCAGGGGTCTCCAAAAGAGTCTCAAGGGCTTAGAAAGAGAAAATAGGTTAGGTGTAAGCCTCAAAGTGATGATTCATGAGGTTGAGCCCAAGCAAGGGCAAAATCGTGATTTCTAAAAGTTACGGGCCAATAAGGGTAATTGTAAAAAGTATATAGAAAATTTTAGAAAAATCCCAGAAAATAGAAAATGAGGTTGAAGGCTCATTCAAGGTTCAGAATAACAAAAATACCCCTACGGTAACTTAAATGGAATTTTACAGTAAATAGCCCGGTCTAAGGTATTCAGATAGATGCAATTATTTAGGCAATAAGCAGACATCAAAAATGTATGTAAAAATAAGGATAAATAGTTAAAACATTGTAATAATTTATAAAAATAGTCCCGCTCCCAGAAGACAAGTGAAATGGCTTTAATAAAATAAAGCATGATTATGCTACTAAAGGGCATTTTGAAGAATGACTTTAAGTAGGGCCTACAGGATAGTTGTGACTTGAGAAAATTCATAGATTTTCTCTAAAAGTAAAATTTTTTTTGGAGCAGATGGAATAATTTTCAGAGCTCTAAAAAGCCATGAAGAAACCCCGACAAATGAGAGCCAAGTAAATAGAGGAAAATATTTAAAGAAAAGACGAAAGCATTCATGGCTCATTAATGCACCATGTGGGGTAATTATGGCACTATGTGAAGGCATTAAAGATGAGAGAAGTAGTAGTAGAATAAGACAAAAGTGATATGACAAATATTTCGGTCCTCCAAGAGATCGGGATTGAGAAAAGGGACCAGTAAAGTATGAATTTTGCAATAAATCTAGGAAGCTTCTCATAAATGCTATCCATTTCCATCTCTACTTCTAAAATGGCGTCAAATAGAAGGATTTTATTGGTTGGAAGGTTCAAGGAAGATATGTGATGATTAAAATCTTAATTTGGATTCCAAATTTAATAAAATTTGGTTTATGGAATCCAAATGACATTTGAATTTAGTTAAGAGACACTTGGACTAATAAGAGGAAGCCATCTAGCCTTGATGATGTCGTGAGAATGATGTCATGGATATGAAGTAAGCATGATGTAAAAAAGCACATGAACTTCCAACATTACCCTTACAGCTTTACTAACTTCAAGTGGCAACGTTGTCTTTTCATGCCATAATTTTGGCTATAAATACCTCCCTTGGAAGAGCATTTTAGCAAGCATTTGTAAAGGGAAAACTCTGCAGAAAATTAGAGAGAAAAATGAAAAGAAAAAAGGTAGAGGTGAAGGCCAAGAATTTCTGAACATTTAAGGGGCTTCTTTCTGCTTCATAATCTCTTATAGATCCTAGGGATACCTTGTGAATTTTCTCAAAATTTAATTATCCTTAGAACTATTTATTCAGAATTTTCCAAATAAAAACCCCAATTTGACTTAATTAGACCTTAAATTCCTTTATAATATTCCTACGGGTAATTTCAAAATAAAACCACTTATACACTGTCATATAATTTCCAAGGTACATTATCCCTATTTTTCCTCAATTTTTTGAGACTCAGAAATATTTTTAATAATTAATTCTTGACCAATTTTTTTAATCAGTCAAACTTCCATAATCACTGGAAATACAATAATAATTATTTCCTGTAATATTTCTAACTTCCAAGCCTTTCCTCCTGTCCAGGGGGAATTTCTCTATTTTCTATGATTTTCTAGAAATTTTATGGATACTTTTCATAATTAACCCCTCAGAGTACACATTCGTAAGTGTTACGATTCAAGCAGATCATAGCACAAGCCCATGGATTTAAAGTTTTAACATAACTACTCAGGTTACTATTCACTGTTAAATTTCCAGATTATAGGGCCAACTTCAAAAATTCATAACTAATTCCATTTAAATCGTATTGATGTGATCTAAAATTCTACTGAAAGCTATTTTGATGATATTTTAGGGAAAAATATCCAATTAGACTTATCCTTACCCAATTTGTACAGTTAAATGAATAGATATTACTGTTCATTTCGTAAAATCTGGACCTTCCAGATTCTGTGCCTCAACTTTGGAAATTCGTATCTCCTTATGTACGCATCCAATAGAGGTGATCTACCTCTCATTTTAAAGCTTGGGACGTGTACTATAAGTTTGCTAAATCGTGTGACTTAACTTATTCGTTTGATAGGTCAAACTGGGGCTACAAACTCGCTGCTCCAGGACCTACGTTTAATCCCTTAACATCTCTTTACTTAAATTCTTTTTATTTCTTTGGCATACATAACATGGGCTTACTCTTTCCCATTCATGCTCATATATTTCTATACATGGCATCATATGCATCCATAACATAAATTATATAATAAGAGAATTACACAATGAATAATAATATCATTCATTGACATTAATAATTCTCCACTTTCTTCTCCTTGCTTCTCATGCCATTATTGCCCATTGATGATTGACCTATATGGTTGGTTAGGGAGGGGTGAGATTCGGGGGAATCTTAGTAGCAAACAATACCACATAATCATGCTAGATGGATGCTAATGCACTACGCGTAACTTGTTTATTCTCTTGTTAATTAGTGACATATTAGCATGCTCAAAGCTAACTTCTTGATGCATGGCCATGGAGACATAATCTACTCATCATGAATAGAAATTACAGCAGCTAAAACATGTCACAATAACATTCAATAACATGTACACGGCAACACACAAGCATACCACATCAAGCAATGACAATAGGTAAGTTCACTACCTTGCACCTCAAGCTTTCCTCTTACTTTTCCTTTGACTCCCTTGACTTTCCAACCATGTGGGCATTTGGTCAACATCACCAAACATCCTCTTGAATGTTCCAAAGGTCGTAAATATAACTATAATGATCATACAATCCATTAGGACCACTAGATTACATAAAGTTCAAGACTATCTCTCTTGAACCTCAACCCTTTCTCTTAGTCTTAGGGTTTCCTTTCTAGCTTTTCTAACCTAAATCTCATTATTTCCCATCCTTAAGATCTATTTCTTGTCAATTAGGACCACTTTAGATGGCTTTAGATTCAAGAATATCAAATCTGGAAATTTTGGGTCGTGGGTACTGTTCACGCAGAAATTCCAGAATTTTTACTCAATTTTGAAAATTCATAATTAATTCTATAAAAATCGAAACTAAGTGGTTCCAAGTCTCACTGAAATCTACTTAAGTTAAATTTAAAGGAAAAATAGTTTCAGGAACCAATTCTATGCCGAACAGTATTGGAATTGTATGGAACTCAAAACTCTTCCAAAAGTTCAACACTGTTTCCAGATTTCAAACCCTAAATTTGAAAAATCACCGTAAATTGTACACATATCCAAATGAAGTGTTCTACCCATGGATTTAAAGTTTACAGAGTGTACTTTAAGCATGCAAAATTTCAGAATCAGATATGAACATTAAATAATTTGAAATAGGCATCAAATCAGATGCTACAGCCATCATATACCTTGATCTTGAAGCTTGAACTTAGGTGGACTTTCTCTCACTAGAAATAGCTCTTTCTCTCTCTAGATGCAAGATCGGCAGAGTTTCCCCTATGGTCCCTTGCTTGGCTGAAATATGAGGGGAGGGAGTGCCTATTTATAGCCAAAAATTTGGCTTGAATGGACCAAAATGCCTTTGGTGGCTAATAGAAAGGGTAAGGGCAATTTTGAAACTTCAAGTTGACTTTTACATCATCATTTCATCATCTTCTTGCATCATGCTTACCTCAACCTTGTAGAAGATGCCAAGTGTAATAAAAGTGGTGGAGGAGATGGGAGATTAGATCCTGGCCGTTGAATCAAACTTAATTCCTCCAAATTTACTTGGCCCACGTTTCTCCGGCTTCCTTTATGGCCTTCCGGAGCTCAAAAAATTCTTCTGTCTACTTCATAAATTCCCTTTAATTCTAGAGAATATCTATGAATTTTCTTAGGCCATAAAACTTCCTTTAAACCTTGCATAAAAATTCATTTACCAAAATACCTTTTTATCGGCAAAACCGACTCTTTAATTTATTAAAGCCACTCCACTGGCCTTTTGGTTGCGGGACTAATTTTATAAATTAGTACAACCTTTCAACTATTTAACCTCATTTTTGTATACATTTTTGAGGTCTCTTGCTATCTCAAATAATTACCTCAAACGGTATACTTTTTACCGGTCATAACCTCAAAAATTCCATTTAAGCTGTCTCAGGGGTATTTTCGTCTTTTTTTCTTCACAGAAGAGCCTTAGAATATTATTTCCCATTTTTTTGAGATTTTCTTAGAATTCTCCGTATACTCTTCTATTTTTACCCCTGTTGGTCATAACTTTCTGGATTTACAGTTTAGTCCCTACTTGGACTTAGCTTCATACAATCCTCTCTTTGAGGTTTCTAACTTAACCTTTGGCCTGTGTCTAGCCTCTTTTCTCTCTCTGGGCCTTCAAGACTTTACTAAAGCCTTAACTTTGATTACACTTTAGCCCCTTAAAACTTTTACTTTGCAGTTTAGTCCCTAAACTGCTTTGCCTTCCTTTCTCATCTTTGGGACTTTGCTCAAAAAAGGGTCTAGTAGCCTATTCAATCCAGGCTATTTCTGGTACTTCTAGGCTCAAAAGTTTGGATGTTACAGAGGCGGAGGCGGAGGCAGTTGGCTCTTGAGTGAAAATACTTGCCAAAGCTATCCTTCAACTTGTATTTTCTATGTGAAAGCTTTGAGACTACCTCCAAAGGTCCTATCCAAGTGTCCTTAAAGTCTTTATGAGGTGTGGAGTGGCTAGGGATATAAGCCATGACATAGTCACCAATGTCATACACCTCTTTATCGACTTGGAGAGCTCTCTTGGCAAGTATCTTAGGATCTAATGACAGAGCATGTAGTGGAAGAAGTGGACTCCTCAATTGTTCAACTGTAAGGTCTAATAATGTCTCTTCTTTTGATGGTAGATAATGAATTTCACACAAGACCTTGACAGGTTGTCCTATCTCCTTTAATGCTTTGATAAAATTTAATGGCTTCTTAGGTTGAGACCTCACAGCTCTACTACGCCTTGCAAAATCATCATAAGAAAACCTTTCTTTAGCACTTTGGGGTTAGTGGGAGGTTCAACAAGCATAGTGTTGTTACATAAAACAGTGCATGGAGTGGAATAAGTGTAATCCAATAAACAAGCATTAGAACACAACACATCACTAACATGTGAGGGGTGAAATAGAAGAAGGGGTAGAATGGGGGTAATGGATCATGAGTGCATTAGAGGATTCAACAACCTTATGAGAAGCTCTATCATTGTTAACATGCAAATCATCATCAATTTCATCAATAAAATGCACATCATGCAAAGAATAATCTTCATTAGGTTGTTTTATGCTTTCATACATGTTAAAATGCACAAAATGATCACCTACACTTATAGTGATAGAACCTTCCTTCATTTTAATTTAAATATTAGTAGTTCTTATGAAAAGTCTACGAAGAATTAATGCACCTTCATTCATGCTTTCCTTAGACATATCTAAAACATAGAAATCTGCATGAATAAGCAAGTCTTTAACCTTTACTAGCACATCCTTAAGCACCCCATGTGGATATCTAACAGTGTGATCTGCTAATTGTAACATAACACTAGTAGGCTTAAGAGTAGTGATACCAAGGGACTCATAGACTGACTTAGGCATCATATTAATAGCAGCTCCTAGGTCTAGTAAGGCTTTTGGAATAGTAGTCATTCCTATGGTGTAAGGTATGGTGAAACTCTGGGTCTTAGCACTTAATTGGAAATTGGGGCTTAAAAAGTGCACTAACATTGGAAGGTAGTTAGACCATCTCATTAGGCTTGAACTTCTTTTTATATTTACACAGATCTTTCAAAATCTTGGCATATTTAGGTTGAGAGGCCAACTCAAGTAAAGGTATATTAACACTAGCTTTTTTCATGCCTTGAAGATAAGAATGTGGAAAGGGGAGTTCTTTAAGATTTACCTCATTACCTTTATAGCAAGCAACTTCTTGAGTATGAGGTTGACTCTCTTTAGCAGCTCTAATATCCTCTTTATCATTTACAAGTGTAGTGGCATTCTTCTTTAACATTCTCTTCACTTTTATACCTTCAAATAAGGGTATAGCTATAGAGCTCTTAGAATTGCAAATTTTCATTCAACACTACCTCCTCCTCTTCACTTACGTCATCTTTCTTCCCAACTAGCTCACCATTTCTCAAACTTATGGCATTTAGGCCTTTGTGGGTGGGATTAATCACAATGTTGGATGGTAAGTCTCCTTTCCTAGCAACTTCTTCACTTTTAGAATTTACTATTTGAGTAACATAGACTTGGAGATTGTTGTTTCTAACCTCAAGTTGTGTCACATCTCAATTTTTAGGCCTAAAAGCCTTGTGAGTAGCCTAAAGAAGGTAGGCTACCAAGCCCCTTTGAGCAAAAGTCCCAAAGACGAGAAAAGAAGTCAAAGTAGTTTCAGGGACTAAACTGCAAAGTAAGAAAGTTGTTAGGGGGCAAACATGTAAGTAATGTTAAGATTCCAGGAGAATCTCAAGGGCCCAGAAAGAGAAAAGAGGCTAGATATAAGTTAATGGTTAAGTTAGAGGCCTCAAAGAAATGTTTTATGAAACTAAGTCCAAGCAGGTACTAAATCGTAACTTCAGAAAGTTACAATCAATAGGGGTAAAAATGAAAAGTATATAGAAAATTTCAGAAAAATCCTAGAAAATGGGAAATAATATCCTTAGACTCTTTTGTGAAGAGAAATGATAAAAATACCCCTGAGGCAACTTAAATAGAATTTGTAAGATTATGGTTGGTAAAAAATACACTATTTAAGGTAATTATTTGAGATAGCAAGAGACCTCAAAAATATACACAAAAGTGAGGTTAAATAGTTAAAAGGTTGTACTAATTTATAAAATTAGTCTCACTCCTAGAAGGCCAGTGGAATGGCTTTAATAAAATATAAAGCCAATTATGCCAATAAAAGGATATTTTAAAGAATGATATTTAAGTGGAGCCTATAGGATGAGTCCTGGCTTGATAAAATTCATAGATTTTCTCTAAAGATAGAAGTAATTTTTGGAGTAGACAAAATAATTTTTAGAGCTCCAAAAAACTAGAAAGAAATTCTAACAAATGAGAGCCAAGTAAATAGAGAAAAATATCTAAGGAAAAGACAAAAGCCATTATGGCTCATTAATGCACCATGTGAGGTAATTATGACACATATGAAGGCATTAAAGAGGAGAGAAGAGGTAGTAGAATAAGACAAAGGTGATGTGACAAATATTTTGGTTCTCAAGGAGATCTAGATTGAGAAAAAGGGACTAGTAAAGTATACTCTTGTTTCTTTTACCTAGCTAGAAATGTGCCACTTGTCAAGCTATGAATGGAAGGGATAAAGATGTCACTTGTCAAGTCAAGAATGGAGAGGATTTTGAATTTAAAATTTAATTTTATTTGGATTTATTTTAAGGATGGAAATTAGTTCAAGAGGGCATAAGATGTTGACACCTGAGTATTGTAATTAGTAGGAACTTGCAGGGCATAATGGTCCATTCAAGGCATAAGTTTTGGTTATAAATACCCCACCTTGGAAGAGCATTTTGGCAAGCATTTTTAGAGGAAAAACTCCACCAAAAATTAGAGAAAAATGTAGGGGTGAAGGCCAAGAAGAAGGAACAAGATTTAAGCTTCAAGATCAAGGTATGTGGTGATTCTAGCACCTGTCTTGATGCCTATTTCAATTTAGTTACTGTTTGCATTTGATTCTAAAATTTAGCATAATTAAAGTACACTCTCTAATCTTTAAATCCACAGGTATAACACTTCATTTGGATATGTGTACAATTTATTGTGATTTTTTAAATTTAGGGTTTAAAATCTGGAAACAGTTTTGACCACTGGAGTAGTAGGAAAGTTCCATACAATTCTAGTACTGTTTCACAAAGAATTGGTTCCTAAAACTATTTTTCCTTTAAAGAGTACTTAAGAGATTTTAGTAAGACTTGGAACCACTCAGTTTTGATTTTTTTTGGAATTAATTATGAATTTTCAAAGTCGAGTAAAAATTCTGGAATTTCTGTGCGAACATTACCCGCAAAGCAAAAAGTTGAGATTTGATCTTCTTGAATCTAAGGCCATCTAAAGTGGTTCCAATTGACAAGAAATGGACCATAAGGATGGGAAATGATGAGATTTATGTTATAAAAGCTAAAAAAAACCCTAAAATCAAAAGAAAGTGTTGAGGTTCAAGAGGGCAAGTCTTGACCTTTGTGTGATTTCTTGGTCTTAATGAGTTATGTGGACCTAGTGGCTGTGTTTAGGATCTTAGAACATCCAAGAGGATGTTTTGATGATGTTGACCAAAAGCTATCATGGTTGAAAATTCAAGGTAGTCAAAGGAAAAACAAGAGGAAAGCTTGAAGTATAAGGTAGTGAACTTACATATTGTCATTGGTTGATGTTGTATGCTTGTGTATTGATATGTACATGATGTTTGAATGTTGTCGTGACATGTTTTGCTTGCTATAATTGCTATTTATGGTAAATAGATTATGTCTCCATGGCCATGCATCAAGAAGGTATCATTAAGCATGCTAATATGTCACTAACTAACAAGAGAATAAGCAAGTTGCATTTAATGCATTAGTATCCATCTAGCATAATTAATATGGTATTGTTTGCTACTGAGATTTCCCCGAATCTCACCCCTCCCTTAACCAACCATAGTAGGTCAAATGATATGGAAAAAGTGCCACACCTTACTTATATAATACCTTAGAGTCCATTTAGAACCATTTTAAACCACTTTGGGTAGCCTTAAACTCATAAAAATGCAAGTTGGATGTTGATTTACGGAAAAATACTATTCACTATGCAATTTCCAGATTATAGGTCCAACTTTAAAAAAATCATAACTAATTCTAAAAAAAATAGTATAGAGGTGTTCCAAAATTTTAATTGAAGCTCTTTCAATGCTCTTTAAGGGAAAAATATCAAACTGGACTTATCTCTTGCCAATTCATACAATTTATTCATTAAACTTTACTATTCATTTGGTAAATTATGGAACTTCCAGATTCTATACTTCAATTTTGAAAATTCATATCGCATTGTGTACACATCCAATTGGGGTGATCTACCTCTTGATCTAAATCTTAGAATGTGTGCTATAAGCCTACCAAATTTCATGGCTTAATTTGTTAATTTGATAGGTCAAACTGGAGCTCAAAACTGACTTCTCTAAAACCTACGTTTTATCCCTTTACCTTTACTTGCTTTAATTCTTTTTATTAATTTGACATACATAACTTAGGCTTACTCTTTGCCATCCATTCTCATACACTTCCATTCATGCCATAGACATTCTAAACACATATATTGCATTATGGGCATCCATAAACATAATTTACAAAATAGGAGAATTATACATTCATTAACATGAATAATTCTCCATTTTCTTCACCTTTGTTCTCATGCCATTATTGCCCACCATTGATTGACCTAAATAGTTGGTTAGGGAGGGGTGACATTTAGGATAATCTTAGTAACAAACAATACTATATTAATCATGGTAGATGGATGCTAATGCACTACATGCAACTTGCTTATTCTCTTGTTAATTAGTGACATCTTAGCATGCTCAAAGCTACCTTCTTTATGCATGGCCATGAAGACATAATCTACTCATCATAAATAGCAATCACAGCAGCCAAACATGTCACAATAACATTCAAATAACATGTACACAGCAACACACAAGCACACAACATCAAACAATGACAATAGGTAAGTTCACTACCTTGCACTTCAAGCTTTCCTCTTGCTTTCCCTTTGATTCACTTGACTTCCCAATCATATGAGCTCTCGATCAATATCATCAAATATCCTCTTGAATGTTGCAAGGTCCTAAACATAGTCAGAATGATCACACACTCCATTAGGATCAAGAGATTACATAAAGTTCTAGACTAGCTCTCTTTAACTTAACCTCTTTCTCTTAATTTTTGGATTAATGTTCATATTTTTTAAAAATTATTTCCTTAGGTCAATCCTACACAGTTTTATCCAAAGAATCCAAATATGAGCTTAGATTAATGAAAATCCAATTCCTCCCCCAAAGATCAGTGTTGGCTAAATAGGGGGCTTTGAAATCCAAAAATTCCAACTTTAATTCCAGTGCTTCCAATGCTTGTTCATTAGGTTTACCCTACATCATTTTCCATTTTAAAGCCATTGCAAGCCTTAGAATTATCAAAATCACATCCTAGGGTGCCTAAATAGATATGGCTGAGCTGATCCTCTAACATCCATAACATATAATCTTTCAAATATCAACACAAAACCACTTGAAACAACATCTAATCAATGCATTCTAACTAAGTTTAACATCAAAATCATCCTCCCCTACCTCTTAAATTTTGGTTAGCACCTCCCCTTAGGGGATTTCACATTTTTCAACCATCAAACTCAAGAATACAAAGTAAAATACAAGGTAGAACATAAAACTAACCTTGTATCCAAGTTTAGGTAGATGATTTCCTCTTAATTGATCTTCAAGAAAACATTTTGCAAGAGTTTCCCCTCTTAAACTCATCTTGGCTGAAAAATGAAGGGGGAGAGGCTCTATTTATAGCCAAACTTTGGTCTTGAATGGACTAAAATGCCTTTGGAAGTTAATAGAAAGGGTAAGGGCAATTTTAAAACTTTAAGTGCACTTTTACATCATTTTGCATCACCTTCTTGCATCATCCCTTATCTCATTCTTCTAGAAGGTCTAGGTGTCAAGAATCTAGTGGATGAGAAGGGAGATTGAATCCTAGTTATTGGATCAAAACTTAATCCCTAAGTTTCCTTCTAATTTACTTGGCTCACATTTATCTAGCTTTCTTGATGGCCTTCTGGACCTCAAAAAGTTCTTCTATTTACTCTATAAATTCTATTTAATTTTAGAGAATATCTATGAATTTTATTAGGCCATAACACTTCCTTTAAGCCTTGCATAAAATTCATTTACTAAAATACCCTTTTACTAGTATAATCAGCTTTTTATTTTACTAAAGCCATTTCCACTAGCCTTTTGGGAGCGGAACTGATTTTATAAATTAGTACTACCTTTCAACCATTCAATCTCATTTTTGTGTACATTTTTTAGGTCTCTTCCTATTTCAAATAATTATCTCAAACGGTATACTTTTTACTGGCCATAATCTTATAAATTCTATTTAAGTTGTCTTAGGGATATTTTTGTCATTTCTATTTACAAAAGAGTCTTAGAATATTATTTCCCATTTTTTGGGATTTTTCTAAAATTTTTTGTATATTTTTTATTTTTACCCCTATTGGCCTGTACCTTTCTGAATGTACGATTTTACCCCTGCTTGGACTCAATCTCATAAAATATTTCTTTGAGGCTTCTAGCTTAATCTTTGGCCTATATCTAACCTCTTTTTTCTTTCTGGGTCCTTGAGCTTTTACTGAAGCCTCTAACTTTGATAACACTTCATCCCCTAAAAACTTTCACTTTGTAGTTTAGTCCCTATCCTCGTTCTAGCTTCCTTTCACATCTTTGGGACTTCTGCTCAAAGGGCTTGATAGCCTACCTTCTTTAGGCTACTTTGTGGGCTTCTAGGTCTAAAATCTAGGATGTGACAATTCTCCCCCTCTTTAAAGAAATTTTGTCCTCGAAATTTCAAGGCCAAACCTCTAGTTTAACTGTCATTGTGAGGTTACTCGAGAAGAAGTCCCTCTCTTTTTCCTTATTTAGCATGCCTGAATATATCCTAATAAAGACTTATAGCTCCACAATCTCAAATGGTCCTATGTAGTTTGGCATCAACTATTTCACTTTAATAGATTGGCCTACGCCATTAGTTGGAGAAACTCTTAAAAACACATGTTCTTCAACCTGGAACTCTAATAGTTCCCACCTGTCATTAGCGTGACTTTTCTGTCTACTCTGAGCTGTAAGTAACTTGTACTTGATTAGCTTTATTTTGCTTAAAGGTTCAGTCTACTATATTTAGACCCCAAACTTTCCTCTTTATAGGTTGTCTAGCAAAACAGGGATCTATATTTTCTCCCGTACAAAGCTTCAAACGGGGCCATTTGAAGGCTGGAATGATAGCTATTTTTTTGTAAGCAAACTCTGCTAGTGGCAAGTACTCATTGTAGTTTCCTTTAAAAACCAAAATACATGCCTGTAACATATCTTCCAGGGTTTGGATCATTCATTCTGTTTGTCCATTTGTTTGCGGGTGATGAGCTGTACTAAGACTCAACTTGGTTCCTATATTTTCTTACATCTTTTTCCAGAATTTGGACATAAACCTTGGGTCTCTATCTGATAAGCCTCATTATTTGCATATATTTCTAGTCCTAAACTTATGCTTTTGCCATTTATATTTGCATATTTTGAGTATAATTAGCTTTTATTGTGCATAAGAGTTGGTGAAGGAAGTTGTGAGGTTTTCTTTGTGTTTTTGCATGATTTTATGTGATTTTATTTATGTGTACTTTTGATCCTTATTTGGTGTGAATTTCAAGGAGCTTCACTAGCCTTTTCATATTCTGTCTAAGGCACCATGACATGTCATAGAACGCACCGTGGCGGATTTGCAAGAGGACTCTTAGTAATAGGCGCTGCGGCGGATGATTAAAAGCGCCATGGGGGATTCTGTCACATCCATTAATATGACATCTAGGAATAGGGATAGTCCTAAATATTTAAAGGCCAAAACGGATAAGGAGAAATAGAAAATTTTTGGTGGAAAATAATTATTATAATTTTCCAAGCCAATTATGAAAAGTTTGACTAATTAAGGAAAATTGGTCAAGAATAATTATGGAAAAATATTTCCAAACCTCAAAAAATTAAGAAAAAATAAGGATGTTATCCTTTGACAGTTATATGGGATTATAAAATTGGTTTTATGACCAAATTACCCTTGGAGAAATTACAAAGAAATTTAAGGGCGATTTAAGCTAGTTTAAGGTCCTTTATTTGCAAAATTTCAAACAAATATTAGGAAAGAGAATAAAATCCCAAGAAAATTTCTATAATATCCCAAGGAATTATAAGAGATTATGGAATTAAAAGAAGACCCTCAAGTATCCCAGATTTTTTTCCAATTCCTCTGAAAAGTGAAAAAATCACTAAAGAGAAGGAAATTAGTTTTCCTTTTTATTTATTGATTGGGAAATTAAATTTGAGACAAAGAGGGCAATTTGGGAAGATAAAAATGAGGAGAATAATTTATGGATCTGACAGAAAATAATTATAGAAGCCAGAGCACTGTAATTATAGAAAAGAAATTAAACTCGGAGTAAAAGTGCACAGATAAAGTGAAGACTAGAGTCTTGCACTTTACTTGGTCCACAAGTTGCTACTTGTCAAGCCTTTAATGGATGGTAATTAAAGCTTTCCAAGTGTCAAGCCTTGATTGGAGAGGATCTTGACTTTTGTCACACCTTACTATCGAATCCATTTAGGATTTAATTAAAACCATTTTAGACCACATTGGATAGTCTTGGGCTAAAAAATTTATGAAAAACGCTGATATTCGGATTTTTACTATTCATCAGGTAAAAATCCAGTTTTCTGGCCCAATTTCAAAAATTCATAACTTAATCTGAAAAAATCAAAATAGAGTGCTTCAAAATTCTATAAAAATATCTTTTAATGCTCTTTTAAGGAAAAATAATCTTATGAACCAATTCCATTTGAAAAAGTGTCAAGTTTTTGTGAAAGTAACCTCTGTCCATTGGGCAAAAATCCTTTTTCCAGATTCTGAACCTTAACTTTGAAAAACCAGTAAAAATTGTGTAGTTAGCCATTTTTATGTGCTTCCTATCGATTTGAAGCTTATGATGTCAACTCTTAGAATACTAAATTTCATGTAGAAATTCATTCGGTAACTTAATAAAATGTGGCTTTAAACTAACATCCTGCTTAGGGATTACAGCACCAACAATTGATATTTATACATAGCCAAATACAAATATTTCCCCAAGGCTCATCACCATATTAATCCTTGGATTTGCAGCCTCCATTTTGATGATTTGGTCCCTAAAATGTTAAGTTACCTGTGGGGGATAAGATTTCAATGAAATCCCAGTAGCAAGATCAATCAACCAAAACATTAATATGCATTAATTACAAGCATTCCAACCTTTTGCTATTAATAGGGAACTACTTTACCTCATACATGTAGCACTCTAATATGCAATAGCCAAGGCACATAAAGCAAGAAGTATAGCTACACAATCATTATCATCATCATCATTTAGTTCAACCACATAATAGCACATGAAATTACATAGCAATCAATACAACACTCAACATTAAGGTTAATTAAATCTTACTACCTTAATCCAATGCTCTTCGATTTTCTTGTTCTTCTTTCTTGCTTCCATAAATGCCAAACCCTAACATGAAAATCCATAAAAAGCGCAACAAGAATCATCAACCTTTCCTCATAAAAATCAATAACATAAATCAAGGACATCCTTTGTCCCTTAAAGCATCCACCTTTGTTCTTTAATTTTAGAGTTTGTTTCCTTAAACCCTAAAAATTCCCTCTTGACTCATTCCTACATGATTTTTTATGTAGATTCCAAATATCCACTCAAATTTAAGAAAATAAAACTTCCTCTTCCAATTTCAGCATGGCCGAACCATTAGGGTTCAAAATCCAAAAATTGCAACTTTGATTCTATGGCTTCCACCATTTTTCATTTTGAACACAATGGAAGCCTCAAAAATTTTAAAAACACAACCTAGGGTCCAGATCTTACTTTGGCCAAAAAGGTTCTCATGCAACATAACAAAGAAAACACTTCAAAATCAACCTACAAACTCTTGTAACCACTAGGATCTAACATGCTTTGAAGTGTTCTAGCAATATTGAACCATAAAACTTCCTCCCTTACTTATTATACATTTCGGCCAGCACCAAAGAAGGAAGAAAACCAGAAATTTCAACCATATAACTCAAGCAAACAAGGCAAGGAACAACTTAGAACCAAAAACTAACCTTGGATGTTGGTTGGATGATCAAAGTTGGTGCCTTTTCTCGTGATTTCTCCTTGAACTCTCTCTTTTCCCTCTTGGTTTGCTCTTGGACAAAACTAGCATCTAATTTAGGAGGAGGATTACTCATTTAATGTGCACAAAATATCTCACCTACTAGCATTAATGAGAAGCCAAGTGTTAAAAGCCTACTTCTTCTTGAAATTTCCCTCTTAATCACATAATTCCAATTGTAATTAATTTCCAAAAGTCAAACTCTCCTCCACTTGAGGCTTGACACTTGGAAAGCTTTAAATCCTCTCCATTAGGGGCTTGACACATAGCTAAATGTGAACCATTTGAATTGCTAGACTCTAGTCTTGCTTTATCAGTGCACTTTGATGCCAGGTTTAACTTCTTTTCTATAATTACAATGCTCTGGCCTCTGTAATTATTTTCTATCAGATTCATAAATTATTCTCCTCATTTTTATCTTCCCAAATTTTCCTCTTTGTCTCAAATTTAATTTACCAATAATTAAATAAAAGGAAAACTAATTTCCTTCTCTTTAGTGATTTTTCCACTTTTCAGAGGAATTAGAAAAAATAGTGGATACTTGAGGGTCTTCTTTTAATTCCATAATCTCCTATAATTCCTTGGGATATCATAGAAATTTTATTGGGATTTTATTCTCCTTCCAATTATTTATTTGGAATTTTCCAAATAAGAGGCCTTAAACTAGCTTAAATCACCCTTAAATTCCTTTGTAATTTCTCTAGGGGCAATTTGGTCATAAAACCAATTTTATAATCCCATATAATTCTCAAGGAATATTGTCCTTATTTTTTCTTGATTTTCTAAGACTTGGAAATATTTTTCCATAATTATTCTTGACTAATTTTTCTTAATTAGTCAAACTTTTCATAATTGGTTTGGAAAACTATAATAATTATTTTCCACTAAAACTCTTCTATTTCTCCTTATCATTTTTGACCCTTAATTATTTAGAAACATTTTTTATTCCTAATTACCATAGTACTGGATGTGACATTTCTCCCCCCTAAATAAATTTCGTCCTTGAAATTTGAAGCGTATCTTATTGGAAAAGTTCAGGATACTTTTCCTTTATCTTAGTCTCCATCTCCCTCATAACTTTTTTCAGTATAAGACCTTTCCAGACAACCTCGACTAGTAGAATCTTCATGTTTATCAACTGTTCGTCTTTCTGATCAATGATTCGTTTTAGTTTGATCTCAAAGGACGAGTTGTCTTGGAGAACAATGTCATCATAGCTCATGACATGTGTCGGGCCTAGATGGTACTTCTTTCATTGGGAGTTATAGAAGACATCATGAATTTAACTTACATTCGGGGGAAGGGTCACTTTTAATCTACTGGTCCAGTCTGTAGGGAATTGAAAGACGACGCGCAGCGAAAACGACATAAAATTTTAAAACTTTCATTCCCTTTCCCGGATCTACCGATCGCGTTTAAGTCAGGTAGTAAGAAGCATTACCTTTAGGCGTTCGATTCCCTGGTGACTTGATGATTCGGCCGTTCAGGATGCTTCTGGTGCCTCCTTTGTCGTTCGAAGTCGACAACTCCGGTCGGCTTCCTCTACCGGTATCCACACGAGTAGCCCTCAACCTCGAACGGCGTGCTAGCGCCTATGTCCGTCTAGGGTTTTAGGAATCCGTCCTCTCTCCTCTATTAGGCCGTCTCTTTATCTGTTAGTTCTCTCTTGCTTAAACCCTAGCTCCTCATACCAATATATAGGATGCTATATAGGTTTAATTAATAATATTTAATTTCGAAATTAACTCTAAATTAATTCCGAAATTAATACAATATCAAATATTGCCTAATCAGATAAGAGAACAATTAAATAAATATGGTTTAAATTAAATCCGTCTCACAGATTTAATTCTCCTATTTATTTAATAAAGAGATGACGGAATTAATTTGTATATATATTTAATTTATCCTTATAAATTAAATCTAATAATTAATATCCTTTATATTTATATATATATATATATACGAATTTATATATATATATATATACACGTCCACCCTATATTATTCATTGAATCTGGACATATCTTAGATTCAATGAATCTGGACATCATAACTCGTGTCGGGCTATTTTGTGTGCGACCCTGTAGGCCCATATGAAGTTGGCAGTGGGCCATTAACTATAATGACCCACAAGTCGTAAGCGGTCTCTAGCAAGACATCACGACTACCCAAATCATATAAGGATCATTGAACGATGCAACCTTTCATACAACCATATCACGTCCCTTTTGTCTCACGACATTTTGGTCATGGATGAGGCATGGAGAACGTCATCCTCCTATCCATGACCGTTACTTTCTCGATCCCTGAGTAGTCTGAGTATAGAAATGGAACTACCTTTCCATTATAGTATGGCCATACATTTCTCAGACTCACTCATCGAGGGGCCCAGTAATGTCTCTCTACGAATGTGAGGGACAAATTCCATCTTGACCATTCACATTCCTACGCATGAAAAACCACTAAGCCTGAACATAGTCTTTATGATCACTTGGTCAAAAGTGACTTTTGACTAGGTCAAAGCTAAGCGTTTCTCATGTATGAATCCATGATGATCTCAGGTCAAAGGGCACAGTGACATGGTTTGTATATGAGAGAAGCTTATGACTTAACCCATGCAGCTCTCTCATAGCGGGTCAGTCCAACACCTTGTACTCTTACATGTGCCTATGACTTTAATTTATATCTCCATATAATTTAAAGTCATACTGGTCTTATTTCATCTTTGCTCCCACATAGATGACCGACCAGGGACATTTAGGATAAACCATGAGTTATCCAAGGATAGTTATCACAGTAAACATGCAAATAATATGATAACGTAATTAATAAACTTATAAATTAACAATGTTCAAAACATAATGATTGGCCCCTAGGGCACAATTTCCAACACAGTCTTGGACAAAATTTAAAACGGTCTAACATACTTTGAACTTAACTTCTTAAGCTTTAGGGATCGACGGACTTCTGTTGTTGGTTACACTTTAATCACCAACCTCAATCTTTAACGGTCTCCTTTAATGTCTGAGTAGCTCTTTTCTCTACTTTGAGCCATTAGAAGTCTTTGCTGAATAACTTTAATCTACTGGGAACTATGATCCACTATATTAGGACCATACTTACTTCTTTTGTTACACCTTACTATCGTATCGTCTTAGGGTTTAATTACAACCATTTTAGACCACATTGGATGGTTTGGGCTCAATTTTATCTCAAAAACACTAAATTTCAGATTTTCACTGTTCATCAGGTAAAAATCCAGTTTTCTGGCCCAATTTCAAAAATTCATAACTTAATCTAGAAAAATGGAAATGGAGTGGTTCAAAATTATATAAAAAGATATTTGAATGATCTTTCAGGGAAAAATAGTCTTGTGGACCAATTCCATTGGAAAAAGCATCACGTTTTTGTGAAAGTCACCTCTGTCTATTAGGCAAAAACTCCTTTTTCCAGATTCTGAACCTTAACTTTGAAAAATCATTAAAAATCGTGTAGTTGGATATTTTTAATGTGTTAGCTATCAAAATAAATCTCAGAACGTGATATACAAACATGCAAAATTTTGTAATTAAATGCATTCAGGAACTTAATCAAAATGTCGTGTAAAGGTGGTAGTGTCAGTAAACTTACAGCACTACCCACCATAATATTACATAACCTAAATGTCCACGAATTTTTATGGTATGATACCATAATTTTAACCTTCAACCTGTAGCTTTTTCTTGGATGTTTCAGGTCCTAAAATGTTAGATTGCATTTGGGGAATGAGAATTCATTGAAATCCCAGTAGCAAATTAACCAACTATATCATCAACAAGCATCATCAACATGCATACTTATATTAACTACTATTGGTGAACTAGCATGCTTATCATTTGGCAAACTCAATCATGCAAGGGCCAAAGCAAGAAAGTGTAAAGAGCAGCCACATTACAATCAAGAAAGTTCATCCACCTAATAGCAATTAATCATGCAATAATCAATAATGCCAAGTCAATGTTAGTAGTTAGGTTCAACTTGCTACCTTGCTCCAAAAGCTTGAGTTCTGTTTGTTTCTCTTCTTCTCCTTCACAAATATCAAACCCTAGCATGGTATTCCACCAAAAAGGCAACAAAAGTCATTAACCAAACCAAGTAAAAGCAAGAACACAACTTAATATGACTCTTACTCCTTAAAGCTTCCACCTTTGTTCTTTATTTTTGAACTTGTTTCCTTTTAACCTTAAAAATTGCTTCTTAACTTATTCCTACATGGTTTTTCATGAAGATTCCAAATATATACTTAGATTTAAGAAAATAAAAATCCTCCTTTTAGTTTCCCTTGACCGAACCAAGAGGGTTCTTTAACCCAAAATTACAACTTTGGTTTTAATGCTTCTAACACTTGTTCCTTTTGGTTTCCCTACACCATTTTCATTTTGAGCACCATGGAAGCCTTAAAACATTGAAAAACACATCCTAAGGTCCATTTACTACCTTGGCCGAAATGTTCCATATGGTACACGACCAAGAAAACACTTCAAAAATTAACTCACAACCACTTGCAACTACTAGGATCTAACATGTTTTGAAGTGTTCTAGCAAGTGTGATCAACAAAAATTCTTTCCCTACATGAGAAGCATTTCGTCCAGTACCCAAATAAGAGAGGAAACAAAATTTTCAACCATACAAATAAAGAAAACAAGGCAAGGATCCATTTAGAACCAAGAACTAACCTTGAATCCTTGGTTGTATGATCAAGTTGGTAGCTTTTCCCTTGATTTCGTTTGAACTCCCTCTTTTCTCTCTTGGTTCCCTCTTGCACAAAATAACATTTGAATATTAGGGGAGATGAGCTTGTTTAATAAGCCAAAATATCCCAACCACCATCATAAATGAAATTCCAAGTGTCACTACCCTCTTTAATCTTACTTTCTCTTTTATAATTAACTAAATCCAAATGAAATTAATTACCAAAAGTCAAAATCCTCTCCATTTGTAGAATGACATTTGACAAGTTCAAATCCTCTCCATTAAGGGCTTGACACATGGCTAATTGTGAACCATTTAAATTGCAAGACTCTAGTCTTGCTTTACTGGTGCACTTTGACTCCGGGTTTAACTTCATTTCTATAATTACAGTATTTTGGCCTTTGTAATTATTTTTTGTCAGATCCCTAATTTATTCTCCTTATTTTTATCTTCCCAAATTTCCCTCTTTGTCTGAAAATTAATTTCCCAATAATTAAATAAAAAGGAAAACTAATTTCCTTTTCTTTAGGGCTTTTCCACTTTCCAAAGGTATTGGGAAAAATCTTGGATACTTGAGGGTCTTCATTTAATTTCATAATCTCTTATAATTCCTTGGGATATCATAGGAATTTTCCTAGGATTTTATTCCCCTTAAAAATATTTATTTGGATTTTTCCAAATAAAATCCCTTAAATTGGCTTAAATTACCCTTAAATTCTTTTGTAATTTCCCTAAGGGTAATTTGGTCATAAAACCAATTTTATAATCCCATATAATTCTCAAAGGATATTATCCTTATTTTTTCTTAATTTTCTAAGGCTCAAAAATATTATTCCATAATTATATTTGATCAATTTTTCTTAATTAGTCAAATTTCCATAATTGGCTTGGAAAATCATAATAATTATTTCCACCAAAATTCTTCTAATTCTCATTATCATTTTAGCCTTTAATTATTTAGGGATATTTCTTATTCCTAATTACCATAGTACTGGATGTGACATTTCTCCCCCCTAAATAAATTTCGTTCTCGAAATTTAAAGCATACCTTAATGGAAAAGTTTAGGGTACTTTTCCTTCATCTTGGTCTCCATCTCCCCTGTGGCTTCTTCAGAGGAAAGACCCTTCGAGACCACCTTGACTAGTGAAATCTGCTTGTTCCTCAGTTGCTTGATCTTTTGATCAATGATTCGCTTTAGTCTAACCTCCAAAGACAGGTTGTCTCGGAGCACAATGTCATTATAGTTTATGACATGTGTCGAGTCTAGATGGTATTTCTTCAATTGGGAGACATGGAAGACATCATGAATCTGACTTACTTTCGGGGTAAGAGCCAACTTGTAGGCTACTGGTCCAGCTTTGGACAAAATCTGAAATGGTCCCGCATACTTTGGACTTAGCTTCTTGGTCCTCAGGGTTCGACCAACTCCCGTTATTGGTGACACTTTAAGGAAAACATGATCACCAACTTCAAACTCTAACGGTCTCCTCCTTGTATCTGCATAGCTCTTTTGTATACTCTGAGCTATTAGAAGTCATTGCTAAATAGCTTTTATCTGTTGGGAAGTCTGATCCACTATGTCTGGGCCAAGGATGCTTCTTTTACTAAGCTTTGTCCAACATAAGGGAGATCTACATTTCCTCCCATAGAGTGCCTCATATGGTGCCATTTGAATACTTGAATGGAAACTGTTATTGTAGGCAAATTCGGCTAACGGTAAGTATGCATCCCAATTACCACCAAAATCCAATACGCAAGCATGTAACATATCCTCCAATGTATGAATTGTTCGTTTTGTCTTCCCATCTGTCTGGGGATGGTAGGCTATGCTGAATCTAAGAGTAGTGTCCATTTCTTTCTGTAGGGACCTCCAAAACTTAGAAGTAAATCTTGGGTCTCGGTCCGAAACAATATTGCTTGGGACACCATACAGCCTAACAACCTCCTTGATGTAAAGTCTCGCTAACTTTTCGGGAGAATCTTTAACATTCATAGCGAGGAAGTGCGCGAACTTGGTCAGATGGTCTACTATAACCTATATCGCATCATGTTTAGCTACTGTCATCGATAATCCTACTATGAAATCGATAGATATGCTATCCCATTTTCACTCAGGGATATCTAGGGGTTGCAACTCTCCTGCAGGCTTCTGATGTTCCATCTTTACTTTCTGGCAAGTGAGACACTTTGCCACATACTCTGTAATATCCTTCTTCATTCCAGGCCACCAGAAAAGCTATCTAACATCATGATACATCTTTGTCATTCCTGGATGAAGAGTATATTTGCTCTTATGGGCTTCTGCTAGTATCCTTTCTCTAAGGTCGGCTACTTGGGGAACGTAGGTTCTTCCTTTAAACTTCAATATCCTCTCCTCTGAAATTTTAAAGTTCCCAGTTTCACCTCTAGACAATTTTCCTTTGAGAATTTCTGCTAGCCAATCTTGCAACTGTGCTTCTCTGATTTGCCCCTCGAGCAGAGCTGTAAACTGGGTTCTACCTTCATTTCCTTCTACTAACTGCATTTGATATAGAGGACCCCAATCTCTGAAATCCTCTATCAGCTTCTGCTCCTTAATCATTAGTGATGCTACCTGCACTGCCTTTCTGCTTAAGGCATCCGCAACCACATTCGCTTTGGCTGGATGGTACTTAATCTGGAAATCGTAGTCTTTAAGCATATTTTGATCATGGAGGTACTTGAAGCTCTTGTGGTCGCAAAACAATTCTATTGTTGCTCCGTACAAATAATGTCTCCATATTTTCAATGCATAAACTATCGCTAGCAATTCCAAGTTGTGGGTCAGGTAATTCTCCTCATGAGATTTCAACTGGCGCGAGGCATATGCTACTACTCGCCCTTGCTGCATAAGTGTCACATCCAGTACTATGGTAATTAGGAATAAGAAATATTCCTAAAATAATCAAGGGCCAAAATGATAAGGAGAATTAGAAGAATTTTTTATGGAAAATAATTATTATGATTTTCCAAGCCAATTATGGAAATTTGACTAATTAAGGAAAATTGGTAAAAAGTAATTATGGAGAAATATTTCCAAGCCTTGGAAAATTAAGGAAAAATGAGGATAATATCCTTCGAGGGTTGTATGAAATTATAAAGTTAGTTTTATGACCAAATTACCCTTAGCGAAATTATAAAATAATTTAAGAGTGATTTAGGCTAATTAAGGGATTTTATTTGGAAAATTCCAAATAAATATTTTGAGGAGAATAAAATTCCAAGAAAATTCCTTTGAGACCCCAAGGAATTATAAGAGATTATGAAGTTAAATGAAGACCCTCAAGTATCCAAGATTTTTCCAATACTTGTGAAAAGTGGAAAAATCCCTAAAGAGAAGGAAATTACTTTTTCTTTTTATTTAATTATTGGGAAATTAAATTTGGAGACAAAGAGGGCAATTTGGGAAGAGAAAAATGAGGAGAATAATTTAAGGATCTGATAGAAAATAATTACAGAGGCTAGAGCACTGTAATTATAGAAAAGAAATTAAATCCGGAGCAAAGGTGCACTGATAAAGCAAGAAGTAGAGTCTTGCACTTTACTTAGCCTACAAGTTGCCACTTGTCAAGCCACTGTTAGAAACAATCTCACCCAAGAGGGGGGTGAATTGGGTGAGTTACAAAAATTTAAAATTAAAAGCGTGCAAGTATTGAATGAAACAGAGAGTCAGAGTAAGGAAAATTTTAACCGCAGAGAGGAGACACAAGATTTATACTGGTTCGGTCTAAACCACGTGACCTACTTCCAGTCCCCAGAACACCTCTGAGTATTTCACTATTTCCAAGATCGACAGGGCTCTTGGTGCCTCGGTACAGTAATTGAATCGCTCAATCACTCCCCCTTACTCCCGTAAGGATACAACCCCTCTCAAGAGTCCACACTCTTGAGTGTCTCTCAAGTTTTTAATAAACGTAGTGAATGGCTCTCTTACAGAGTGAATTCAATGATAAACACTGATGCTCAGTAGTAATGTGAAAAACAGAGTATTGAATGCGTAACTGAATAATCGCAGGTGGTAGTTCAGGTATTCAATCTCTTCATTAATGCCTCTTCGCGCCTTTTATAGTTGATATCGTTAAATAGCCGTTAGACGGAAGGGCTTCTAGCCGTTGTGACTTCGTTTGCGTGTTTCACTGGTTTTAACGGCTCCGCCATTAATGCGTCTGAGTTTCTGACACTGTAGGTCGCAGTCTACGTAATCCCGTTGAAGAGCCGTTGCACTCGTTTTCATTAATCTGCATATTTCAAACTTAGAACAAATGAGAGTTTTGTGGTGAGTGCTTTAATCTTGAATACAGAAAGAAAGCTAATCTATCATTCAAGGATTTGTGACGAAATCATTTATCAGTAAGAAGAACAAAATGTCATTCTGGTTTAGTTTGATCGAAAAAGTGATCGATTACTTGATGATAGATCAAGTTATCGATAACCAGAATGAAGACTTTTCGAAGTAGATCACTAAAATTATCGATCAAGTGTTGGATCATTGACTTTAAGAATTATCATAGAAGAGGAAATCATTGCATGATCGAACAAGTGATCGAACATATAATTGATCGAACAGATTATCGATAATTTAAATGTTATTGAAATGAAGCTTCAGTCATTGATGATCGAACATCTTATCGATAAATGTATGATGGATAATATTATCGATAAAACATGGTTATGTAAATAATCAAAGAAAGACACAGGCTATTTGAAATGATCGAACAGTTGATCGATCATTAACTATTCGAACAAGTGATCGATAATAGTGAAGAAAGAAGTTTAATCCTGTAAGGTAAAGGAAATGATTATCGATCACGTTTTGTGAAAACATGAATTCCGGGGAATTGAATGATCGATCATATTATCGAAAAACCAGTGATCGATAACTTGATCGAAAATTGGTTCACCATAACTTAATGCGAATATGTCAATTCTCAGACTCTTTATCGATCACGTTATGTGAAAACTTCTTTAAGCAAACAAGTTAAAGTTATCGATAATGTTATCGATAATTTAGCTGTAGCAAAACTGAGTAAGAGTAGATAAGGACATTGATTTTCGATCATGTGATCGATAATTTTGTGATCAATAAAATTATCGATCTATCAGTGAATTTGATCACCTGCATTCAGAGAGTTAGAGCATAAAGTTCGAGTACGTAATCGATAAACAAATGATCGAAAATATGATCGATAAACTTGTAACAGAACTAATGTGCAGAACAAGTAGAGAGTGTTACCTTTTATCGAAGTCGTTATTGATGACTGATTTATCGATAACTTGATCGATAAATACACTTCAGATTTGGGTCTCTTATCAGTAACTCGATTGTTTACCTGATATTATCGATCAGTTTATCGATAATTTCCCATACTCTTATGTGATTTTTACGCTAGCGATTATCGATCACTTTATCGATAAATTATTCATCGAATAGTTCTTCGATCAAAAAGACTACTATAGACCCGATTTACACTTGATCATTTATCTGAAACCTTAGCGATAACTGATTGCTCGATCAGTTGATCGATCAAAATACTTAACCCTGATATTCTGACTTGTTATCATCAAAACTATAATCCTAACATTCTCCCCCTTTTTGATGATGACAAAACACAGGTTATGAATCATTTATCAGAGAGAACATCAACCAGTTTCATATTCTCAAAAAGCATGAAAAAGGGCAGATAAATATCAAGAACATATTATCGATAAAAACACTATCCAGATACATAAAAGGAGATAACAAAAGAGATAATATAAAGTCATGACATGGAACCAAAAAGCAACTCATAAAGCCATATAATCTACGAAATATCATCAGTTTTCTTCTCCCCCTTTTTGTCAGCATCAGAAGGGGTAGGAACCGAGGGAATGGTTAGGGAAATAGGGAGAGGAGGAAGAGGAAAAAGTGGAGAAATAGATGGAAAATGAAAGGAGTGAACAGGTTGGGGTACAGTGATAAGAGCAAGAGTCGTAGGGACAGAAGTAGAAGTAGATGGAACAGAAGGAGAAGTGGTGGAAATAGGAGAAGTGGGTAAAGGAGAGGAAGGAGGTGCAGGCTCAGGGTGCGGTGGAGAGGGAGGATGGAAGAGGAGATCCTCATAGCTGAAGCTTGTGCTAGGTGGAGTGAAGTGCTGGCAGAGAGAGGTAACTAAGCCTTTAAGCTCTTGGAGTTCCTTGTCCACTGAATTAAACCTCTCGGTGACTTCTCTTTCCAAAACCACCATAGCTTGTTGGTGAAGATCCAGAATCTTAGAGATGCCATCAAACTTCCGGTCAGAAACTTCCCCATAGTCTCTGGCAGTGGAGTAGACTCTGGTCTCAAATGCCCGAAGCTCAGCCTGAAACATTTCCCTGAGGGATCTCTCCATAAAAGATGGACCAGGGGTATGAGATGGGGCAGCAGTGGATTCAGCTTCATCCTGGGTCCGAGATGTACTAGCAGCAGGTTGCTTTCCCTTATCCTTCTGAGATACTTTCTGTGATGGTGTAAAGGGAACAGAAATCCTCATTTTGTGGAGTTGAGTGAGGCCAAAACCAGGAACCTTAGTCTTGATTTCCCCAGGCTCAAAAGGAGCAATGTTATGTGCCTGAAGGAAATAGGTGGCCAGCTGAGGATAGGGAATTGGGGTTGATCTGGACTTGTTAAGAACAAAGTCCTTCATCTCAGAGTAAATAAGATCCCCAATGTTAATCTTTTCCCCACTAATAATCCGGGCTAGTAGAAGATAATCATCCTGAGTGAGATGTGAGAAGCTACCGGATTTGTTTACCATACACCTAGAATAGATGTAATGGATGATCCTATAGAAGTCACACATCTGCTTAGGTGGGAAATTCAGCTCACCGGGATAATCACTGTTCTGCATTAAGATTCTATAAGCCTTTACTTCATTCATGTCACCACCTCGCACAAAATCTTGAGTCCCTAGCAGCTCATTTATTTTGGCACTGGTTATTTTAAAAGCTCTGCCTCTCAGTGTAACTTTCAGACAATTTTCTATGAGATTGTCTTTATCATCATATTTTTCTACTGATTCCATATTACAGTAGAATCTTTTAACCACTTCGGGACAGTATTCACCACCAATAATTAACCAATTCGAATAATGCTGCAGTGGGTCACTTAAATCAAGCTCAATCTGTTTATTTTTCCTCAGACCCTCTAAATCAACAGATACCACAGGACAGAATTTTCTATTGGCAAAATCGGCCTTATACTTTGCTATATTAACTTCATTATCGAGATTGCCAGATAATAACTCAGAAAATTCAGTGGGTATACCTACAGAAGGGATTTCCCGAGCGACTCCTTCACTTGCCCTCTGTTTCTTCTTTCTCGGTTGCTTGGGGACAGAGATATTCAAGGCTGATTCCACGGCTTTCTGAACTGAGACTCCATCATCCGACTCGGTCTCCGATTCCTCAGTCACAATCGGTAGCTTTGATTTGGACCGGGGAGACTTTCTGAGAGAGGCCGGTTGTTCTTCGGTCCGACTTTCCCGGATTTTCAGAGTAGCTCTCTTCTTCGTTGATTCCTCCCTCACCTTCGGTCTGTAGCGCTTTCGAGTACCCGAGGCAGTGGTGTCGCTCGATTGAGGACTGTTTCTCCTGCGCTTCTCCCTTTTCCACGTTCGGTTGCTTCACCCGAGCCATTTCGGAGGTGCTGAGCGAGTTTTTGACAGATTAATCGGTGAGTTTGAGGTGGGTGAAGGTTGGGAATGCAGCAGAGAAGGATTCGATCGGTGTAACGGTGGAAGAATTTAAGATAGTGGTGATATTCGACCGTTGCGAAGAACAGGGGACGGGAAATGTTCGAGTTAGGGTTCGAAAAACTGACGGATGGATTTCAGAACAGTACCGTTATAGTTCTTGAAATTATCGATTAAGTTATCGATCAACACTTGATCGATCACGTGTTCGATAATTATGAAGAACACACTTGAACAAAGATCAGTTTTATCGATTACGTTATCGATCATGCATTTATCGAACATATTATCGATAAAGTAAGTAAAAAGAAATGCGTACCTGATGTAATTTATCGAATATTTGTTCGATAATTAAGCTTATCGGTCAGCTTATCGATCAATGCTTACCAAATTTGATGGATGAGTCTCGGAACCTTGAGGCTCTTGATCGATGTTCTGATCGATATTTATTTTATCGATCACGTTATCGATAATTGTAGTGTTGGAGCAATTCCCTTTCTTTACAAAGTGAATTTATCGATCAGTTGTTCGATAAATTATCTCCCACTTGCCTTCATGATTATCGATCAATTGATCGATAATCTCATACTCTGTTTACCTCTGTTTTTCTTCATCGAAACAGAGCTTCCTGCAAAACAAATTTCTACATACTCCGATGCTTAAGTTAGTTATTTTATCATCAAAACAATAAATTTAAACATTTAATCTTGAGAGATAGTATGAAATTTCTTACAATTCATTGGGATTTACCATTCCCAATTCTCCTCTGAAGTAGCTGAACTTCTGTTGGTCTAGTGGTTTTGTGAAGATGTCGGCTATCTGATATTCAGTGGGGATGAATTCAACTTTTACATCTTTCTTTTGAACATGATCACGAATAAAGTGATGTCGAACATCAATGTGTTTGGTTCGAGCATGATGAACTGGATTCTTGGACAGACTTATCGTGCTCGTATTATCACATAAGATTGGAATCTCACGTAAGTTGATTCCTAGATCTTGTATTTGTTGTTTTAGCCATAAGATCTGAGCACAACAGCAGGCAGTGGCTACATATTCTGATTCAGTAGAGGAGATTGCCACGGTGTTTTGCTTTTTGCTTGACCATGAGACAAGACATCCTCCGAAGAATTGACATTGTCCACTGGTGCTTTTTCTGTCTGTTTTATATCCACCGTGATCGGCGTCTGAGTATCCCATTAAATATTCGGTTCCTCTTTTTGGATACCAGATTCCTAAATTTTGAGTTCCTACAAGATATCTGAGTATCCGTTTCACGGCTTCTTCATGCGACTCCTTTGGAGCTGACTGATATCTCGCACACATTCCAACACTGAACTGAATATCTGGTCTACTTGCAGTAAGGTATAGTAAGGAACCGATCATCCCTCTATATCTTGTTAGATTTATGTCTTTCCCGTCTTCGTCTATATCAAGCGAACAGGTTGAGCTCATTGGAGTCTTTACACTTTTAGCATTCTCCATTCCGAATTTCTTCAGCAACTCCTTTACATATTTCGTCTGGGAGATAAATATACCGTTCTTCTTTTGTTTGATTTGTAATCCCAGAAAGAAGTTTAATTCTCCCATCATGGACATCTCGAATTCTCCCTGCATAAGCTTAGCAAATTCTTGACAGAGATCTTCGTTAGTAGCACCGAAAATAATATCATCTACATATATTTGAACAATCAAAAGATCTTTCCTATTTCTTTTAATGAAAAGTGTGGCATCCACTTTACCTCTTTCGAATCCTTTTTCTATAAGGAAGTGGCTAAGTCGTTCATACCAGGCTCTGGGCGCTTGTTTCAAACCATACAAAGCCTTTTTAAGTTTGTAAACATGATTTGGAAAATTTGAATTTTCAAAACCGGGAGGTTGTTCGATAAACACCTCTTCGGATATATAACCGTTCAGAAATGCACTTTTAACATCCATTTGAAATAGTTTGAAATCTTTGATGCAAGCAAAAGCCAAAAGAACTCGTATGGCTTCCAATCTAGCTACAGGAGCATACGTTTCTTCATAATCGATTCCCTCTTCTTGATTATAGCCTTTTGCTACTAATCTGGCTTTGTTTCTGACAATCTGAGCTGATTCATCGAGCTTGTTTTTGAATACCCATTTGGTGCCAATGACCGGATGGTCTTCTGGTCTGGGTACCAATTCCCAAACTTGATTTCTCTCAAATTGATTAAGTTCTTCCTGCATCGCAACTATCCAGAATTCATCTGATAGTGCTTCGTCAATATTAGAGGGCTCAATGTGAGATATGAAAGCAGAGAAAAGAACTTCATTGACAATTTGTCTCCGGGTTTTGACCCCTTCATTGACTTTACCGATGACTTGATCCAGAGGATGATCTCGGTTGTGTCTCCATGCCTTTGGCTGCTCTAGATTTTCTTGTAAAGAGGGATCGTTTAAAACATCCCTGTTTTCTGAAACGGTTTCTGAAAATAATTTGTTCGAGTTTTTGTTCAAATCTAGTTTTTGAAAATTTTGAACGATTTCAGCATCATCATCTACAGGTTTCGAAATTGTTTCAGTTTCAGCAAACACCACATGAATTGATTCTTCTATTGTAAAGGTTCGTTTATTGAAAATTCTATATGCTTTACTACGATTAGAGTAGCCAAGAAACAAACCCTCATCAGCTTTAGGATCGAATTTACCCAGGTTTTCTTTGTTGTTGTTGTGGATATAGCATCTGCTTCCAAAGATCCTTAGGTGTGACAAATTGGGTTTTCTTCCCCTGTACAATTCATATGGAGTCTTCCCGAGCAGTGTTCTGATGTAGGCTCTATTTGAAATATAGCAGGCTGTGCTCATTGCTTCTGCCCAGAAAACTTGTGAGACCCCTTTCTCATTTAGCATTGCTCTAGCCATCTCCGTGAGTACTCTATTTTTTCGTTCAACTACTCCGTTTTGTTGAGGAGTCCTTGGTGCAGAAAAGTTGTGGTCAATTCCATGTTCCTCACAATAGTCTGCAAATTCGTTGTTTTCAAATTCTCCTCCGTGATCTGACCTGATAGACACAATAGATATACCTTTCTCATTTTGGACCTTTTTGGCAAAAACAATGAAAGCATTAAAAGTTTCATCTTTAGAGGAAAGAAACAAAGTCCAGGTAAACCTTGAATAGTCATCAACTATTACAAGAGTATAAAGATTTCCCCCGAAGCTTTTTACTCTAGATGGACCGACCAAGTCCATGTGAATCATTTGGAGAGGTCTTTCAGTTGAAACTATCTTCTTTGATTTAAATGAAGATTTTGTTTGTTTACCTTTTTGACAAGCATCACAAACATCATCGCGTTCATACTGGATTTTTGGTAAACCAACAACTAGATCCCTTTTTATTAATTTTGAAAGTTGATTCATGTTGACATGTGCAAGTCGTTTGTGCCAAATCCAACTTTCCTCCTTTCTACTAATAAAACAGTTTTCAGAAGTTTTAGAATCAAGTTGAAGTGTATAACAGTTACCGTCCCTCGGAGCTCTCAGCTTCGTATTCAATTCTTCTTTCTTCAAAGGTAGATCATCTTTGCTTATGATTAAGCACTCTTCAGAATCAAAGATCACCCAGTTGTTTTTGTCCGCACTCTGACTGACGCTTAAGAGATTATGACACAGACCTTCCACGTAGTACACGTCTTCGACCTTCATGCCTATACTACTTCCGATTTCTCCGATTCCAGCAATTTTTCCCGATTGGTTTCCTCCGAAGCTTACTTTTCCTCCGTCTTTTGGTTTGAGTGATGTAAACTTCTCAGTGTCACCCGTCATGTGTCTGGAACATCCGCTGTCTATATACCATTTATTTGTTCTGGATGCCTTGAGACATACCTGCAAAAATTACAATCATGTTTTAGGTACCCATACCTTCTTGGGTCCTTTTTGGTTAGTATGAGTTATTTTTGGTGCATAAGTACCTTTGGGCACCCATTTTAATGTTCCGTAATCTCCTTTCTTCTTATAGTAACAAGAAGAAGTTGAATGGCCTTTACGGTTGCAATGAGAACAAAGTGCAAAAGGATTTGAGGAATGCACAGAATTTCTAAAATATGTAAGATATGATCTACCACTACTCTTTTTCTTTCCTTTCGATTTATCTTGGGTTGGATCGTATCCTATACCAGTCTTGTCCATAGAGCATCGTTGAGCTCCTAGAATCACCTTAAGCATTTCGCTACCTTTAGTGAATTTTTCTAAGGTTCTGGTAAGATCTTCAATCTTTCTTTCATTCTTTTCACAACTTTTGCAAGTCAAAGTCGAGTCTGTATTGACTTCAACCTTTGATTGTTGATCTTCTAAAAACTTTATCCTTTTCTTAGAGCTAACTAACTCTTTTGCAATTCTTACTAATTCTAAATGTAAAGCATTGTATTCGGACTGCAATTCATCATAAGATGGTTCAGAAATTATTACCTCGTCTGTTTCTGATTCCTCGTTTTCTTGGGCCACTAGACAGATATTAGCTGTCTCTTCATCATCACTTCCTTCTTCTTCATCGGAGGAGCTGTCTCCCCAGATTGATGTGACGAAGGCTTTCTTCTTTCTGAATCTTTCTTTCTTCTTTTCTTTGTCCTTTGCTCTGGAGAGTTGGGGACATTCCGCCTTGATATGTCCTGGCTTCTTACATTCGAAGCAAATGATTGGATCCTTTGATTCGTTCGGATATGAGGAAATTCTGCGTTTCGGCTGAAACTTCTTTCCGGTTCTGTTTTTGTAGAATTTCTTGAACCTCTTGACTATAAGGCCCATTTCATCATCATCAAGATCATCTTCATTTTCATCTTCGCTCTCTTGAGTTTTAAGAGCGATGCCTTTCCGGTTTTTCTCGTTCATCTCCTTTTTGTATTTTTGCTTGCTCTCATATTCAGCAAGGCTCCCGAACAGTGCTGCAACAGAACCAATGGATTCTCCTTTGGTTTCTTCAATAGCTGTTACTTTCGGTTCCCATTCTTTTGTGAGACCGCTCAGTATTTTCCTCACTTGATCTTCTTGACTATATTTCTTCCCAAGTGCAGTGAGGTGGTTTATGAGATGTGAGAATCTGACTTCCATATCTCGGATACTCTCTCCTTCCTTCATTCTGAATAACTCGAATTCGGTAGTGAGAGTGTTGATTCGACTCTGTTTTACACCGGTGGTTCCTTCATGAGCTATCTCCAGAGCCTCCCACATTTCCTTCGCGGTTTCCAGGCTTGAGACTCTGAAGTATTCCCTCTGACTAAGCGCACACGTGAGTATGTTGATAGCTTTGTCATTTAGAGTCACCAGCTTCTTATCTTCCTCGTTGAACTCCGTGGACCTCTTGGGTACTTGCTGGCCATCTATTGTGTTCATCGGGACATAGTTGCCGTGTTCTATTACGTCCCACAACCCATACTCTGTGGCCTTAATGAAGATTTTCATCCTCATTTTCCAGAAGGTATAATTTTCTCCACTGAAGCCTGGCGGCTTAGATGTTGAGCATCCTTCAGGTAGCACGCTATCTCCAAATCCTGCCATTTGATCTCTCTTCGGACTGTTAAATCCTTAGTGAAGAGACCTGCTCTGATACCAAATGTTAGAAACAATCTCACCCAAGAGGGGGGTGAATTGGGTGAGTTACAAAAATTTAAAATTAAAAGCGTGCAAGTATTGAATGAAACAGAGAGTCAGAGTAAGGAAAATTTTAACCGCAGAGAGGAGACACAAGATTTATACTGGTTCGGTCTAAACCACGTGACCTACTTCCAGTCCCCAGAACACCTCTGAGTATTTCACTATCTTCCAAGATCGACAGGGCTCTTGGTGCCTCGGTACAGTAATTGAATCGCTCAATCACTCCCCCTTACTCCCGTAAGGATACAACCCCTCTCAAGAGTCCACACTCTTGAGTGTCTCTCAAGTTTTTAATAAAGTAGTGAATGGCTCTCTTACAGAGTGAATTCAATGATAAACACTGATGCTCAGTAGTAATGTGAAAAACAGAGTATTGAATGCGTAACTAAATAATCGCAGGTGGTAGTTCAGGTATTCAATCTCTTCATTAATGCCTCTTCGCGCCTTTTATAGTTGATATCGTTAAATAGCCGTTAGACGGAAGGGCTTCTAGCCGTTGTGACTTCGTTTGCGTGTTTCACTGGTTTTAACGGCTCCGCCATTAATGCGTCTGAGTTTCTGACACTGTAGGTCGCAGTCTACGTAATCCCGTTGAAGAGCCGTTGCACTCGTTTTCATTAATCTGCATATTTCAAACTTAGAACAAATGAGAGTTTTGTGGTGAGTGCTTTAATCTTGAATACAGAAAGAAAGCTAATCTATCATTCAAGGATTTGTGACGAAATCATTTATCAGTAAGAAGAACAAAATGTCATTCTGGTTTAGTTTGATCGAAAAAGTGATCGATTACTTGATGATAGATCAAGTTATCGATAACCAGAATGAAGACTTTTCGAAGTAGATCACTAAAATTATCGATCAAGTGTTGGATCATTGACTTTAAGAATTATCATAGAAAGAGGAAATCATTGCATGATCGAACAAGTGATCGAACATATAATTGATCGAACAGATTATCGATAATTTAAATGTTATTGAAATGAAGCTTCAGTCATTGATGATCGAACATCTTATCGATAAATGTATGATGGATAATATTATCGATAAAACATGGTTATGTAAATAATCAAAGAAAGACACAGGCTATTTGAAATGATCGAACAGTTGATCGATCATTAACTATTCGAACAAGTGATCGATAATAGTGAAGAAAGAAGTTTAATCCTGTAAGGTAAAGGAAATGATTATCGATCACGTTTTGTGAAAACATGAATTCCGGGGAATTGAATGATCGATCATATTATCGAAAAACCAGTGATCGATAACTTGATCGAAAATTGGTTCACCATAACTTAATGCGAATATGTCAATTCTCAGACTCTTTATCGATCACGTTATGTGAAAACTTCTTTAAGCAAACAAGTTAAAGTTATCGATAATGTTATCGATAATTTAGCTGTAGCAAAACTGAGTAAGAGTAGATAAGGACATTGATTTTTCGATCATGTGATCGATAATTTTGTGATCAATAAAATTATCGATCTATCAGTGAATTTGATCACCTGCATTCAGAGAGTTAGAGCATAAAGTTCGAGTACGTAATCGATAAACAAATGATCGAAAATATGATCGATAAACTTGTAACAGAACTAATGTGCAGAACAAGTAGAGAGTGTTACCTTTTATCGGAGTCGTTATTGATGACTGATTTATCGATAACTTGATCGATAAATACACTTCAGATTTGGGTCTCTTATCAGTAACTCGATTGTTTACCTGATATTATCGATCAGTTTATCGATAATTTCCCATACTCTTATGTGATTTTTACGCTAGCGATTATCGATCACTTTATCGATAAACTATTCATCGAATAGTTCTTCGATCAAAAAGACTACTATAGACCCGATTTACACTTGATCATTTATCTGAAACCTTAGCGATAACTGATTGCTCGATCAGTTGATCGATCAAAATACTTAACCCTGATATTCTGACTTGTTATCATCAAAACTATAATCCTAACAGCCACCAATGGAGAGGATTTGAAGTTGCAAGTGTCAAGCCACCAGTAGAGAGGATCTTGACTTTTGAAATTAATTTCTTTTGGCATTAAGTTAATTAAGAGAGAGGATTAAGATTAAGTAAGCACTTGACACATGACATAGCATTAAAGGATGTGTCATAGCATTAAATGAAGGTAGTTGGGATATTTTGGCTTGAAGAGAAAGCTATCCCTCCCCCTAATTCAGATTCATTTCGTCCAAGAGGGAGAAGGAGAGAAAAAGAGTTATTTTCAAGTGTGAACAAGAGGAAAAGCAAGCATATTTAATCTTCCAACTAAGATTCAAGCTTGGTAAGTTTTTCTAAGATGTTCCTTGCTTTGTTTTCTTGAGTTGTATGGCTAGAAAAATCACTTCTTGTCCCTTCTTGTTGCTTGCCGAAAAGGATTTAGTGTATGTAAGGAGGTTTTGTTGTTAAACATAGCTAGGACACTATGAATCAAGATGGTTTCAAGTGGTCTAGTGTTGTTTTGAAAAGTTTTTCATAGTTGAACTCCAAGAGCTATGCTTCGACCACATTCAAAACTGAACCTTAGGAAGAGTTTTTTAATGTTTTAGTGCTTCCATGGTGCTCAAAAATGAAAAATGGTGTAGGGCAAACCAAAAGGAACAAGTGTTGGAAGCATTAAAACCAAAGTTGTAATTTTTGGTTCAAGCACCCCTTTTGGTTCGGTCAAGGGGTTAAAAGGAAGAGTTTTATTTTCTTGGATCTAAGAACATATTTAGAATCTACATGAAAAATCATGTAGGAATAAGGCAAGAAGCAATTTTTAGTGTTAAAAGGAAACAAGTTCAAAAATAGTGAACAAAGATGGAAGCTTTAAGGAGCAAGAGTCATTTATGATTTGTGTTCTTGCTTTTTCTTGGTTGGTTAATGATTCTTGCTGCCCTTTTTGATGGATTGAATTGCTAGGGTTTGATGTTTATGAAGGAAAAGAAGAGAAAGAATGAAGGCTCAAGCTTTTGGAGCACGGTAGCAAGTTGAACCTAACTACTAACATTAACTTGGCATTATTGATTATTGCATGATTACTTGCTATTATGTGGTTGAACTTTCTTGATTGTGATGTGGTTGCTCTTTGCACTTTCTTGCTTTGGCCTTTGCATGATTGAGTTTACCAAATGATAAGCATGCTAGTTCACCAATAGTAGTTAATGTAGTTATGCATGTTGATGATGCTTGTTGATGATATAGTTGGTTAATTTGCTATTGGGATTTCAATGAAATATCATTCCCCAAATACAATCTAACATTTGAGGACCTGAAACATCTAAGGGAAAGCTGCAGATTGAGGGTTAAAAGTATGGTATCATACCATAAAAATTCGTGAACTTTTTCGTTATGTAATATTATGCTGGGCAGTGCTGTAAATTCACTGACACTGTTACCTTTGCATGACTTTTTGATTAAGCTTCTGAACGCTTTTAATCACGAAATTTGGTATGGTTATAGAAAACATTCTAATATTCAATTTGATAGGTAACACGTTAAAAATGGCCAAGTATACCATTTTTAATGATTTTTCAAAGTTAAAGGTCAGAATCTGGAAAAAGGGGTTTTTGGCAAATGGACAGTGTTACATTTCATAGAAACCTGATGCTTTTTCCTAAGGAATTGGATCACAAGATTATTTTTCCTTGAAAGATAACTTAAAGGTATTTAAATATAATTTTGAACCACCCCATTTGGATTTTTGTAGAATAAGTTATGAATTTTTTACGTTGGGCCAGAAAAACTGGATTTTTACCCGATAAATGGTAAAAATCTGAAATTTAGCGTTTTTTTGAGATAAATTTGAGCCCAAGACCATCCAATGTGGTCTACAATAGTTTTAAATGGAACTTAAGTTGATAAAATAGTAAGGTGTGACAATAAGCACACATCCCAGTCTTTGCTTGCTAGCATCTGTATAAATCACATAGGGTTGCGAAGGATCGGGGAGTACAAGTACGGGATTAGAGGTGAGCTTCCTCTTCAGCTCCTAAAAGCTGGCCTCACTCTTCTCATCCCACAAGAATGGCTGGTTCTTCTTGCTTAACTTGATCAGCGGAAGAGCAATTCGAGAAAAGTCCTGGATGAATCTCGTGTAATACCTCGCTAGTCCGAGGAAACTTCTGATCTCGGTCACCGTCTTGGGTCTCTCCCAATTGAGTACTGCCTCAATCTTACTGAGGTCGATAGCCACTCCCTCTCGGGAAATCACATGGCTGAGAAATTGGACTTCCTCTAGCCAAAACTCACACTTACTAAGTTTGGCCACCAGCTGCTTCTCTTTTAGGGTATTTAGGACAATTCTCAAATGCGTCTCATGTTCTTCAGAAGACTTGGAGTATACCAGGATATCATCAATAAACACTACCACGAATTGATCTAGGTAAGGGCGAAAGATCCTATTCATGTAGTCCATGAATATCACAGGTGCATTCGTCAATCCGAACGGCATCACTAAGAACTCATAGTGCCCATAGCGAGCTCTAAACACAGTCTTAGGGGCATCATCAGGTTTAATCTTGAGTTGGTGGTAGCCAGATCTTAAATCAATCTTAGAGAACACACTGGCACCAACTAACTGGTCTAATAGATCATCTATCCTAGGGAGCGGATACTTATTTTTGACTGTGACTTTATTCAACTCCCTGTAGTCTGTGCATAATCTTAGACTACAGTCCTTTTTCTTAACAAATAACATTGGAGCACCCCATGGCGTTACGCTTGGTCTAATAAAACCTTTCTCAAGTAATTCCTCTATCTACTTCTTAAGTTCTACCATTTCATTTGGAGCCATTCTATAAGGGGCCTTAGAAATTGGTCTTGCTCCAGGTATGATGTCAATCGTGAATTCTACTTCTCTGTCTAGGGGTAGTCCTATGACCTCTGTTGGAAACACTTCCGGAAACTCCTTAACAACTGGGATTTCTTCTATCCCTTCTTCTACCTCTACTTGCATCGAGAAGAAAATGAGGAATCCTTGACAACCTTTCCGTAGGCATTTGCCCGCTTGGGCTTCCGTTAAGAAATTCAATCTAACCTCTGGATTCAACTCTAAATCTCTCGAGGGTAAGATTAGGGTTTTGTTCTTACAGTCTATTAGGATATTGTGGGATGATAACCAATTTAGTCTAATCACCATATCAATTTGATGGAAGGGTATACATATTAAGTCTATAACAGTACAGCAGTGCTCATAACAAACTATACAGTTCAAGCACGCATCAGATGTAATTACCTTATTCTGTGTTGGTGTGGATACATGTATATCATATAGCAATGTATTCATAATCAAGCCAAGTCTCTTAACACAGGCATATGAGATAAAAGAATGACTAGCACCCGAATCAAACATTGCAATCACTGGGGAGTTGTTAATCATGATCGTACCTTGGATCCGGGCTTCTTCCCCTGTGAGGGCAAACACTTGGCCTTGGGTGCATGGTCGTGTCTTTTCAGTGTTTTGTGGGCATTCTCTCAAGAAATGTCTAGGTTTACCGCAGGTGTAGCAAACGTTTTGCCCAGCCATGTATGGTCTGTCACCATGATTCTTGCCATACTTCGTACACTCCTTGCCCTTCGGTGGCTTACTGCCTTTCTTATTCTTGCGATTGTTCCATGGTTGCTTCCTCTTCTTACTTGCATCAGATGAGGTGCCACCCTGACCTCCCTAACCTCCCTTCTCTTCTTTGGGAGTAGTCTTGACCATCAGATGATGGTTTAAGCTGCTTTCCATGATTCGACAAGCCTCGACCGCCTTATTGAACTGATCGAATTGTCTGGGAGCAATCATCTCCCTTAAGGACTGCTTTAGTTCTCAAACCATCTTCTCTGTCATCCACCTCTCATCATCTTGGTAGCTAAGATAACTTGAGTAATCAGGGAGATGGATGAACTTAGCCAAATACTCATCAAATGGCTCGTCATCTCTCTGCTTCAAGGTTAGAAATTCTGCTTCCCATTCATCTCAGATGGATCTTGGAAAATACTTCTCATAGAACTGCTCTAGGAACACTTCCCAAGTTACCCTCGTGTTTCGAGCATCCAAAAGAATTTCAATATTCTTCCACCAGCGATCAGTGTCTTTCTCTAGCTTATATATCGCCATCTGGGCTTTTTCACTCTGATGAGTAATCTAATACTTAGAAGATCTTCTCTAGACAGTTAATCCAATCTTCCGCCGCTTGAACATTAAATGTTCCGTCAAATGACGGCAAGTTGTGTTTACAAAAGCGAGTTATCCACTGCTAGATGCTGTCGGGGTCTGCTACTGGTATTACTGGTATGGGCAATTGTTCTAATGCTTGTACTGCAAAGACTTCTTTCTCTGGCTGCCTCCTGTCAAGGTTAGCCATTGCTGCTGTTACTGCTACGGCTATCGCTGCATCCCTCTCTTGCTCCTGGCAAGCTTGTGCCACCCTCATCTCTTCGATAGTCTTCTACTGCTGCTCGAGACGTTTCAAAATTATTTGCAATGGATAGGGAGGGATCCTTGCATCTTGAACTGGGGGTCTCTCTGGCGAAGAGTTTCGTCAGGTTCTAACCATTGTGTTTAACTAACCAGATAGCATAATAAGGAACAAGAAGTAAATATCATGCTTGGATTTCATTTAATAAAAGAGGCATACATCATTCAACATTTAAGCATCAGGCATCATCAATGCAGTTCAAAGCATACATACACCAAGCATTGCCAGCTTAACCTACTAAGGTGAGCTGCACCAAAATACATCCTATATTAGTAATAGAAGGGTCCTAATCATCTACAGAAAGTGAACAATAATAAAGCCCTCGAGCCTTTGGATCCAGTCCTCCACATAATCTCCAAGTATGTAGTTCAGGCGGATGATCTCATGGGTCCAGAATGGAGTGTTGGGTAGGACCTCTACCATCTCACATAACTAATCAAAAGGTTCCAAGTAAGGGTTGCCTGGTCCATGGGCTTGGTACAACTCTCTCACGTCCTAGAGGTAGTCTAGGTGTACTCTCAGGTCTGCGTCCACATCCCTCCTGATGTGACACCCTAGGATCCTCAGCTGGTCACTCAGTTGACCTACACTACGGATCTCATGACTAGGCAGAGCAGGGGCAGGTATAATCGGTACTGTATGTGCTGCAGGTGTTACAGGAGCTGGGGGTATAACTGGTCCGGTACTAGGTCCGGGAATGTTGCATGGATGTACAACAAGAGTAGCAGGCTGTCTGATGGACTGAATATAAAGGCCTAGGTCTAATGGTTCTTAGTATAGGGTGGTTACAAGATCTATCAAGTCACCGGGTCCAGGAAGGTACAGTAACTGTTCTGCAGTGATCCCTAGCAGCTCAGGATAGCACTCAGCATAGTCATTTGAGCTCACTGATGAATGGCCTGGGCTGGCATCTCCCATAGCCCATTCCACCGGATCTACTTCTTCAGTGAGATCAACAACGTTAAGATCCCAATCATTGACTGATGGCTCAGATCTAGGGTCCCAATCCATGGTGTTTTCCATCCCGATTCTTGTAAAGATGTGTCAGTTTATTCCTATCTAACCCCAAAATCTAATGAATAACTTAAGCAGAGCGTTCTATCTTATGCCATAACCTCCGCTCTAATACCAAAAATATTACATCTTACTATTGTATCATCTTAGGGTTTAATTACAACTATTTTAGACCACATTGGATGGTCTTGGGCTCAATTTTATCTCAAAAACGCTGATTTTCAGATTTTCACTGTTCATCAAGTAAAAATCCAGTTTTCTGGCCCAACTTCAAAAATTCATAACTTAATCTAAAAAAATCAAAATGGAGTGGTTCAAAATTATATAAAAATATATTTGAATGTTCTTTCAGGGAAAAATAGTCTTGTGAACCAATTCTATTGGAAAAAGTGTCAGGTTTTTGTGAAAGTTACCTCTATCTATTAGGCAAAAACCCCTTTTTTCAGATTCTGAACCTTAACTTTGAAAAATCATTAAAAATCGTGTAGTTGGACATTTTTAACGTGTTAGCTATCAAAATGAATCTTAGAATGTGATATACAAACATGCCAAATTTTGTAATTAAATGCATTCAGGAACTTAATCAAAACGTCATGTAAAGGTGGCGGTGTCAGTGAACTTACAGCACTACCCACCATAATATTACATAACCCAAATGTCCACGAAATTTTATGGTATGATACCATAATTTTAACCTTCAATCTGGAGCTTGCCCTTAGATGTTTCAGGTTCTAAAATGTTAGATTGCATTTGGGAAATGAGATTTCATTGAAATCCTAATAGCAAATTAACTAACTATATCATTAACAAGCATCATCAACATGCATAATTATATTAACTACTATTGGTGAACTAGCATGCTTATCATTTGGAAAACTCAATCATACAAGGGCCAAAGCAAGAAAGTGCAAAGAGTAGCCATATTACAATCAAGAAAGTTCATCGACATAATAGCAATTAATCATGCAATAATCAATAATGCCAAGTCAATGTTAGTAGTTAGGTTCAACTTGCTACCTTGCTCCAAAAGCTTGAGTTTTGTTTGTTTCTCTTCTTCTCCTTCACAAATATCAAACCCTAGCATGGCATTCCACCAAAAAGGGCAGCAAAAGTCATTAACCAAACTAAGTAAAAGTGAAACATCCTACCTTTAACCCCTCAGAGTACGCATTTGTAAGCGTTATGGTTCAAGCAGGTCAAAGTACAAGCCCGTAGATTAAAATTTTCAACATAATTACTCCGGTTACTTTTCACTGTTTAAACTCCAGGCTTGCTTTGTGAGGCGAATGATGCTGAAATAGAGAATGATGCTATGGAGAAGAATCCCTCCAAGGTGATTACTATTGTAAATCAACTTCAAGTTGGTTCAATGCTTGGAGAGGAAGGCAACTGCAAAGCTTATCATATTCAATTAGAGCTGTCATTGGTTGAAGGAAAGGGGAGTAATCTATTCTCTCTTGAACTTCATAAACTAATCCCTTCTGTTGTGCAACCACCCATGCTTGATTTGAAATCCTTACCTCCTACTCTGAAATATGTTTTCCTTGAGTCTAATGAACAATTACCTGTTATTATTGCTAACTCGCTGTCTGAGGGTGAGGAAGAGAGACTCTTATCTATTTTAAGGGAGCATAAAAGGGCAATAGGGTGGACCTTAGCAAATATTCCTGGAATTAGTCCATCTATTTGCACACACAGGATTCTCCTTAGTGAGGGATCAAAACCAGTGAGACAACCCCAAAGACGACTGAGCCCTCTTATCCTTGATGTAGTTAAGAAGGAGATTACTAAGCTTTTGAGCGCAGGGATTATCTATCTTATTTTTGATAGTAAATGGGTCAGTCCGATACACGTAGTACCCAAAAAGAGTGGGGTGATAGTGGTTAAGAATGAACAGGATAAGCTTATCCCTACAAGGGTGTAAAATTCATGGCGTGCGTGCATAGACTATAGAAAACTTAATGATACCACACAAGAAGATCACTTTTCTATCCCTTTCATAGATTAAATGTTAGAGAGGCTTGCTGGCAAGTCACACTATTATTTTTTAGATGGCTTTTCATGTTATTTTCAGGTTCCTATAGCCCCCAAGGATCAGGACAAACCACATTTACATGCCCCTTCGGTACCTTCGCTTATCATAGGATGCCATTTGGGTTATGTAATGCTCCAGGCACCTTTTAAAGGTGCATGATGGCGATTTTTAGTGATCTCCTAGAGGAAAACATAGAAGTCTTCATGGATGACTTCATAGTCTATGGGGAGAGTTTTGATCAGTGTATAAATAGCTTAAAGCAGGCTCTTGAGAGGTGCATAGATAAAAAGTTAGTCTTAAATTTTGAGAAATGTCATTTTATGGTAGATAGTGGGATAGTTTTAGGGCACCTAATCTCCCAAAAGGGGATTGAGGTTGATAAGGCTAAGATTGAAGTTATTTCCTCACTTCCATACCCCACCTGTCTTAAAGATCTGGGATCCTTCTTAGGGCATGCAGGGTTTTACCAGTGATTTATTAAAGATTTTAGTAAAGTTGCCCTACCCCTATCCACTTTGTTGAAAAAAGATGTGGAATTTAACTTTGATGACAATTGTAGACGTACCTTTGATACTCTTAAATCTATGCTTGTTTCATCTCTAATTTTAACCGCACCTAACTGGAATTTACACTTTGAACTATCACGTGATGCTTCTATTTTTATAGTGGGAGCCATGCTTGGTTAAAAGGGGGAGAAGCAATCCAGAGTCATAGCTTATGCTTCTAAAACACTTGACCCAGCTCAAGTCAACTATACTACCACCGAGAAGGAGATATTTGTTATTGTTTTTACCTTAGATAAGTTTAGGCAATATCTAATCAATTCTCGAGTGGTTGTGTTTACAGATCATACAGTAGTCCGCTATCTACTCAAGAGGCCACAATCCAAGCCAAGACTGATAAGGTGGGCTTTGTTCTGCAAGAGTTTGATATTGGGATAAAAGATCAAGTCAGGGCAGTGAATCAAGTAGCCAATCACCTAAGTAGGCTACCAGAGGACATAAGGGGAGTAGACTCTTCTAAACTCACTTGTGATTCTTTTCCTGATTCTGCTTTATATGCTGTGGTTGTAAAAGAGCCTTGGTATACTGATATTGTCAATTATCTCATGACTGGACTTACCCCTCCTTTTATGTCTAGATTTCAAGCACAGAAGCTTTGAAATGAGTCCAAACACTACATATAGGATACACCACATCTGTAGAGAATGTGTAGTGATCAAGTTATTAGGAAGTACGTGCCTAGTGAAGACTTCGAGCCTATTATTTCAGCTTGCCATTTCATGATTTGTGGGGGTCATTTTAGTACAAGGAGAACATCTAGGAAAATCTTAGATTCTGGATTTTATTGGCCAATCATTTTTAAAGACTCTTTTGCATTTTGTCAGTCCTGTGACAAATGTCAATGTTTTGAAGGGTTAGGAAAAAGGCATAAGATGCCTCAACAGCCTTTATTGCTTTGCGAAATCTTTGATGTTTGGGGTATTGATTCCATGGGACCCTTTCCTTCATCCTTTGGTTTTGTATATATTTTGTTAGCCGTAGATTATGTGTCTAAATGGATAGAAGTGATACCTTCTAGAAAAGATGATGACCAAACTGTTTCAAAATTTCTTAAATCAACCATTTTCTGTAGGTATGGGATCCCTAAGGCTATAGTGAGTGATAATAGTACACACTTCTGTAATAGGATTGTAGATAATCTATTTTTAAAATTTGGTATCACTCATAAAGTCTCCACCTCCTATCACCCCCAAACCAATGGTCAAGCTGAAATTTCAAATAGAGAAGTAAAGTATATACTGGAAAAGATAGTGAAGCTTCCAAGAAAGACTGGAGTTTACACTTGGAAGAAGCACTGTGGGCTTACTGGACTGCATACAAATCACCTATTAGCATGTCCCCTTACCTTTTGGTCTTTGGGAAAGCTTACTATTTGCCAGTGGAGCTCGAGTACAAGGCCTATTGGGCAGTCAAGTAGTGCAACATGAATATAGAGTCTTTCGGAAAAGGAGAGAAAGTTGCAACTGCAAGAGTTGGAAGAGCTTAGACTGGAAGCTTATGAAAACTCTAAACTCTACAAGGAGAAAACAAAGTTCATGCATGACTGGAGAATCTTGCGAAAGCACTTCAAAGAAGGTGACCGAGTACTATTGTATAAGGCCCGGTTCACTTTCAAGCAAGGAAAATTCAACACTCAATAAGACGGGCCCTACACGATCACAAGAGTACACAACTTTGGCATGGTTGAGCTTTTGTATGAGGAGACTGGAGCCAAACTCAAAGTCAATGGCCATCTAGTGAAGCTTTACCATGAGAATCAAAAGCCTTCTTAACTCCAGGGTTGTTTCTTTCCTTCACTCATTTACTTACTTTTGCCCTATTATTGCTCATGATATATTCTGTGCATTGGCATGCTGATTGAGTGTTGGGGAGAAACCATTTCAGTAGTCTAGTTTTAGTATAGTTAGTAATTTTTCTATTCAATAAGATCACCCTCTAGATTTTGATCTTTGGTCTTCCTCCTTAATGTGCTTAATTGTTATAGTGTGTCAATTTGATAAATTAACTGTTTTTAATTGAAGGAGAAAGTTTGGTACTCTATTTTGTGTGTTATGCTGCCTTATCATGTGCTTATTGAGCACCTTTTGATCTCATTTTGTGTACTTAAAAGTTTCTGAAGCATCCAGCTGCCCCCTTTATTTATGTGCCTTGTTCCTCTGCTGCTGTGTTGTTTCTGTTTAGTTTTTGGGTGTTTCTAGCAAATTTCGCCTCGGTGAACTTTATCCTTCACCGTGGTAAAGATTCCTTGCTTGTGTTTGTTGCTCTTGGTACACCTTCACTGCAACGAACTCCAACTTTTATTGTGGCGAAGCTCACCTAGTTCTGTGTGCTGCTCTCGGGACACTTTCGCCGTGATGAGATCCCTTTCCTTCCTTTCTCTATGTCTCGGGAGGGTTTCACCGTGGCAAACGTTACCTTTTGTCACGATGAAACCCCAGATTCTGTGCAGAAAATTTCTCATAAACCATACTTTTTAATGTTAAATTACCAATTTACCCTTTGTAACTGCCTACCCATATAATTTTAACTCCAGTTCTGTCTTTTCACTCATCCACCACCTCTAACCTCCCCAAACACCCCCTTCAGTTACAAATTTTCTCTAAAACCGTCGCCTTTTCCATTATTTCTCTTCGCATTCTTCTTCTTCTCCTCCATCTTCTCCCGTATTCGACCACTACTCCTCTCTAATTTGCCCCCTGCTAGCCATTCTCTTCTCGGTTACCCATTATCCATGCGTTGGATATCATCTTCATTGCTACTTACTCCTTCTCTAAGCAAGTCTTTCCTTTTTCTTCTTTTTTTTTCTGTGTTTGTTTTGGGGTGGTTTTCTGTTTAGTTCCTTTGGTTGATTGTTTAGTTGGGTTGTTTTTACTTTTAGTTTTCAGTTGCATAGCTCTTAGGCTATCTAATGATTCATTGTGCATTTTGTTTTTCTGTGATTCCTTTACTCAATTATGAAAGTTTTTGGTAAATTGAAAACCTAGGAATCATTACATAGCCATTTGTTATTGCCTAGGTTGTTAATTTTTGTTTTTCTGGGGTAGTTTTAGTTATTGTCTGTTTGGTGTTTGTTTAGTGTGTTTTGTTTGTTGTGTTTAGGAATGCCTCGTACTAAGAACCCTGCACCTGTGTCTGAATCTAACCCCGGGGATGAGTATACTTTTGAGGAGCTGTATGAAAAGATTGATCAGAGACCTCTTTTTAAGGAGTGACCTTTTCCCTTAAACCCCCCAGATATAATTTTCAGGGAGGTTTGAAAATTGCATTACATTCTGTCTTTATGCCAACCTTCGTCGTGGCAAACTCTAACCTTTGCCACGATGAAGTGCTTCTTTCCCATCTATTTTCACTTCTCGACCATACTTCACCATGGCCAACTTATGGTTTCGCCATGACGAAGCAAGCCTATTACCAGGTCTCCCTTCTCGGCCAATGTTTGCCACGGCACACTCCTTCCTTCGCCGCGGCGAAGGCTTAAAAAAAAACCTAAATGCTTTGCAATCTCATTTTTCTTCCTTTGGAAATTCTCCTGGTTTAGATTCTTAATACTCCTTCATTTTTAAAAAATTGTTACAAAATTTAAATTATACTTATGCTTTTAGAAAACTATCTATGCTTTTAAAGGCCAAGTGGTCCCAAGCCAGATCAAGTTCTAAAACAAGGTATGTGTGCTGTTTATGATGTAGTTTTCACTACCCTTGTTGTTGTTGAGCTTAGTTATAGATTTTAATGGTTTTTGGGAGCTTGAAATCCTATGGGGAGGTGCTACACGAAATTGATTAGAATATGAGAAGATGAAATTGATGTTAGAAGCATGTTTAAAGGCTTGGAAACAATAAGAATCAAGTGGTTCTGTGTTGATTTTGAAAGAAATCCAACTTTCCCTTAGTTTGTGATTCTGTTCGGCCTTGACTGTTCTGAATGGTTAGGATTTGATTTTGATTGTTTTGAGCTTAGAAATGGATTTTACATACAAAATTACGTGGGGATAGTATGTGGAAATAATTTTAGGAAGGTTGGAATTAAAACTCAAAAGTTAAAGCTCAAGTATGTTCAAGAAAAAATCAAGTAGAGATAAATTGATGACTTGATTCTAATAATTGTTTTGCATCATGTATTGATGTGTTTAGGACCTTGAAACATCCAAGAGGATTTTTAATGGTGTTGACTGAAAATCTATAGGGTTGGAAAGACAAGGGAATCAAAGGAAAAGCAAGAGGAAAGCTATATTACAAGGTAGTGAACGTACCTATAATGTGTGCTTGATATGTATGCTTGCGTGATGTGGTTGATGTCACACCTTACTATAATATTGACTTAGGTTCCTTTTCAAAATCATTTTTGACCACATTGGATGGTCTTGGGCTCACTTTTTACCATAAAAACGCTAATTTTCGGATTTTCACTGTTCATCGGGTAAAAATCCAGTTTTTCTGGCCCAACTTCAAAAATTCATAACTTATTCTACAAAAATCCAATTGGGGTGATTCAAAATTCTACTTAAAGATCTTTAAGTCCTCTTTCAAGGAAAAATAATCTCATTGTCCAATTCTTTATGAGAAAGCGTCAGGTTTTTAAGAAAACAACACTGTCCATTTGCCAAAAACCCTGATGTCCAGATTCTGACCATTAACTTTGAAAAATCATTATAAATTGTATACTGGGCCATATTTAACGTATTAGCTATCAATTTGAAGCTCAGGATGTCGTCTTTCATCATGCCAAATTTCACAATTTAACGCATTTGGGAACATAATCAAAAAGTCACGTGAACCGGTCAGGGTCAGTGTGCTTCCAGCACTGTTAGTTTAATATTTACATAACCAAAATAAGCTCACGAATTTTGTGGCTAAACTCCACAATTCAACCTTCAATCTGCAGCTTCCCTTTTGAAGATTCAGGCCCTAAAATGTTACATGATTCTTGGGGATGAGATTTTTGGAAATCCCAATAGTAAATTAACCAACTATATCACAAGCAAGCATCATTATTATGCATGATCACATTAGCTACTATGGATGAACTAACATGCTTATCATTTGGCAAACTCAATCATGCAAAGGCCAAAGCAAGATACTATAAAGAGCAGCCACATAACAATCAAGAGAGCTCAATCACAATAATAGCAAGTAACCATACAATAATCAACAATGCTAGTTAGTGGTAGTAGCTAGGTTTAACTTACTACCTTGCTTCAAAAGTCTTAGCCTTTCTTCCTTCTCCTCTTTCCCTTGGCAAATATCAAACCCTAACCATGTGATTCAACAAAAATGGCAGCAAGAATCATTATCCAACCATGAAAAAGCAAGAACATACATCAAAATGATTCTTGGACCATAAAGTTCCCTCCTTTGTTCACTAGTTTTAGATTTGGTTCTCTTTAACCCTAAAAATCACTCCTTGACTTGTTCCTACATGGATTTTCATGTAGATTCCAAAAATAGGCTTAGATTTGTGAAAATAAAACTGATTCTTCCAGCCACAAACCGACCAAACCACTAGAGGTTTTGACCCAAAATTTTCAGCTTTGCTTTTAGGCTTCCAACACTTGTTTCTTTTAGTCTACCCTACACCATTCCTCATTTTAAGCATCATGGAAGCCTTAAAACAATGAAAAGCTCATCCTAGGGTCCAGTTCTTCACTTGGCCGAAAATAACTCTCACAACAACAACCATGAAAAATGCTTTAAAATCACTTAAACTCACTTGCCAACACTAGGATCTAGCTTGTGTTGTTGTGTCTTAGCAAGTGTTATGATCAAAACTTCTTTCCCCTTTTTTATTAATCAGTTTGGTCCACATTAAGAGAGGGAAGAGACAGATTTTAAACCATAAAAATGAAAGAAACCAAAGCAAGAACACTTCTAGGACCAAGATCTAACCTTGAAACCTTGCTAGGATGATCAAAAGTGCTCCCTTTCTCCTTGTTTCCTCTCAAACTCTCTCTTTTTCTCTATTTTTCTCCCTTGCACGAAATGAACATCTGAAAATGGGGAGAGAAGAGCTTGATTAAGGCTTCAAAATATCCCAACCACCTTCTTTAATGATAGTCCAAGTGTCATTACCCTACTAAGTCTTGATTCCTCTCTCTTAATTAACATAATTCCAAATGAAATTATTTACTAAAGTCAAAATCCTCTCCATTCATGGAATGACACTTGGCTAATTCAAATCTTCTCCTTCAAGAGCTTGACACATGGCTCAATAGGATCCCTTGGATTTGCAAGACACAAATCTTGCTTTATCGGTATACTTTAGGCTCTGAGTTTAACTTCTTTTTTATAATTACAGTAACTTAGTCTCTGTAATTATTTTCTATCAATCCTTAATTTATTCTCCTCATTATTGTCTTCCCAAATTGTCCTCTTTGTCTCAAAATTAATTTCCTAATATTTAAATAAAAAGGAAAATTAATTTCCTTCTCTTTAGGGATTTTTCCACTTTTCACATTTATTTGGAAAAATCTTGGACACTTGAGGGTTTCCATTTAATTCCATAATTCCTTATAATTCCTTGGGATCTCATAGGAATTTTCTTGGAATTTTATTCCTCTTAAAATATTTATTTGGAATTTTCCAAATAAAATCCCTCAATTAGCCTAAATCACCCTTAAATTCTCTTATAATTTCTCTAAGGGTAATTTGGTCATAAAACCAACTTTATAATTTCATATAAATCTCAAAGGATATTATCCCTATTTTTCCTTAATTTTCCATGGCTCGAAAATATTTTTCCTTATTTACATTTGACCAATTTTCTTTAATTAGTCAATTTCCTATAATTGGCTTGGAAAATTGCTGTAATTATTTTCCACCAAAATTCTTTAACTTTTCCTTGTTACTTTTAATCCTCAATAATTTGAGAATATTTCTTGTCTCCAATTATCATAATACTGGATGTGACAGTTGAGGTCCTCCTAGGTTTCCAGGTCAATAAAATAATTACAAGTTCACGCTACCTCGGTTCCACGCTTAATGTTTCCTCCTTGTTTTCCTTACTTGAGGTCCTCCTAGGTTTCCAGAAAATTGCTATCAACCATACAGTAAGGGTATGGTAAATTCCATATCCAGTATACAATTCCTTCTCAATATAATACTACCCTTGTGCCTTTCAATTTATAACTTCTGTATACCTTTCCTAATCCTTTGACGTTGATTTGACTAAGCCTTAATCCTCAATTAAGGTCTTGGAATTCTTCCTTAATCCATGATTAATCATGTTTTCTTGGTTAATCACTAACCCTTAATCCTTAATTCAATATTTAATTAAGGTCCTCAAGTCACATAGTCATTAATACAACATAATCCTCTAAGATTAAGTCACTAATCCCTTATGGATTAACCATTAATCATTCTCTAATCAACATGATTAACCTTTAATCATTCATTAATCAACATGATTAATCATAATTAATCATCCTTCAATTAACATAACTAATCACTAGTCATTATTTAATCAAGGTAACTAACCTTAATTACTTACTAATCTTTAATCAAATAGCATGATTAATCTTAGCTATCACTAAACCATAATTAATCAAGGTAATTAATCCTAATCGTCCTCAAATAAATCATTAACTAAAAATAATTAACACTTAGGGAGGTAAACATACCTTAATTAGCTCTTAATCGGTGATTAGAGGCGTTTATCCTTTCTTTTTCCCTTTCTCTCTCTTTCTTTCCTTCTCTCTCCTAGAACTTAAGAGCAAAACATTCCCTCTCTAGGAATCTTGGCCGAATTGTGAAGGGTGAGGGGGGTATCTATAGACTTGAATTTTTCAAAATACCAAGAATGCCCTTAGAGAAAAAGATGCGATCTCAGCCGTCCATTTTTTTTCACTTTACACATGGACAACTCTTAGAGCACAAGCTTTGAAATCATGACACATGGAAGGACACCTATTCACCATGTGATTTTCATGTGGTAAAAAAAATATGATTTTAATGTTTTGTCTCTTATTTCCCTTTATGCCCTTGAACAATTTGAAAAATTCCAACCTTGTCCTCCCCCTTATTTTGGCCGAATTATTACTCTAAAAATTGGGAGAAAAATGACTCATCCAATATTCAGTGCAATCCACTGATTATTTGTGTATTTTCGGTCCGATTTTCCAACAATCCTGTCCAATTTACTGTCACAAAATTTTGATTTCAACACCTCCTTAAATTCCTCTCATTCCAAGGATATTCCATGATTTTTCTCAAGTTTTACCTCCCTCTATAATTTTCTAAATTTTATTCTGTCAAAAATCAATATTTTACCGATAATAATTCGGTAATAAATATTCTTTAAGCTAACCTTTGTACTTCTAAAGGTGGGAAGTAATTTTATAAATTAGGATAATATGTCACATAATTTATCCCTATTTTTCCTTGAATTTTTGAGGCCTCCATATATTTTAAATAATGGAAATTGGCTAATTTTCCTTAATTAACCAAAAATTCCAATAATTACAAATAATTCCTTGATAAATTATTTTTTATCCTATATTCACCTTCTAAGCCTCAAACATTATTTTGTACCCTCCTTTCTATTTTTCATGATTTTCTGGGAATTTTCAGGAATTTCAAACATTATTTCCAATATTGCCCTTTCTTGACCGATCTTTTCAAAAATGCCCGTTATGTCCCTATCCTGATTTTTTCTCATAGCCTGGATCCTCTACCAATCTACTATACTACTTGACCTTAGTCAGTCTCAAATCATTCATCAATTAGGATAAAATTATCAGGGTGTGACAACTTATTCTTTAACTAAGTCCATCGGTCTAAAGGCTCCAAAGAATATATATAACATGGCTGGGGTATAATGTGAGAGAATCTAGGGTCATGGTGGATCCTGAAGAGGCTTACGGTAGAGCGAGGTAGCTCCCGAGGTCATGGTAGACTAAGCCTAAGGGAAGGTTATTGAGCCATAAAGGTAGTGTCCTTTGTATCTCTTTGGAGCGGGAGAATGAGATGACCAGGGATGAGTTTAAGATGGGGAAACCTCCTCAGGTTGGTTACCTAGTACAGAGAGAGTACCCTTGACTTTTTTCATAGATACTGTTATTGTTAGTTAGATTGAGCTCAATTCTGTTCTAGTCAACCAAGAAAAGTGAGGAAAGTAAGAATTAAGGGAACCACAGGCTATAAGTCATGAAGGTTATGCATTCAGGCGAGCTATGTGTGAAATCAAAATGTAAAAGAAAGGGAATAGGCCATTAAGATAAAGTATGAAAGGGTCTAAAATATGAAGATACGAGAAGTACCTAGAGAAGATATGATAAGGGAAACCCAGAAAGCCACCATATGATGAGACACCTTAAGAAAAGGTATGATGTTAAGGCACAACGTTGAATATGTGTGCCTAAGAAATGAAAGACATGTGTAAGAACTTATGAGATTAAGTGAAAGTTCATTAGATTGAAGTACGAAACCTAAGGCTAAAGCCTGGCCAAGAAAGCAAAAAGCAGAATCTGCAGGTCGAAAGTGAGAGCCAAAGAACATTCTCCCTAAGAAAACTCCCAGGAAAAGCAAAGGTTGAGGTTTACTCTTGAAATTTCGAGGACGAAATTTTTATAAGAGGGGGAGAAATGTAACATCCTAAATTTTGGCTCATAGATACAAGTAATAGCACAAGGAAAAGATGGTTATTAAGTCCAATGTAACGAAAGTCCCGAAGATCCCTCGGAAGAAAAAAGAGATTTTCCAAGGGCAAATGTGTAAAACAATAGTGTTCGGGGACTAAAGAATGACGAACTGGAAACAACTAAGGGCCAGAGGTTATGCCAAAAACTTGCAAGAGAAGGTTCCGAAGGTTTCGGCCTAAGGAGGGACGAAATTGCAAAGAAAAGATTCCTAGGCCAAGTAGGGACCTAATTGTAAATAATAAACGTTTTGGTCGGCTAATGCTCAGAGTTAGCAAAAAGGGCCCAAATGACTTAGAAAAATTTCAAAAAAATGGGAATAGGATCCCAGAGCCGATATAAGGCTAGAAATGACAGAAATGCCCTGAAGTCATTCTAGTGTTTTGGACAACTTGAGATAGTAACTTAAATTGAATTATTTAAGCTATGAGACGGCCTCAGATAATTAGGGAAAACTAGAGAACAATAGTTGAGGAATTTATACAGATTGTAAAATTAATTCCGTCCCCAAACACTGACAAGGTTAGCTTTAATTAAATTTAGTGCCTATTTATACCCTATCCGGGGAAAGTCAGAATAGCTGTCTAGAGTTTGACTTTTGACTAGAGAAAAATTAGAGGAATTTCCCTTGATGAAAGGGAAGGAATGAAACCTAGAGACAGATCAACGGAGTTATGAGCTGATAGAAAGAATTCGGAGAAGGTAACCCCGATTAAGTATTATCTAATAATATTTCTGGGAAAAGGAGAAAGAAAATATCTAAAGACCATCATGACGGTGCTAAGTCAGCATGTTGAGTCACCAAATGCAATCATGACACCTAAGAGTCATCATGCTGAGTCAGTAGAAGATATTTATGGACAGCATAAAAATCAAAACATAGTACGGGAATATTTTAGACAGTCCTTTGTCTACCCGTTATAGTGAAATCTCTACTGCGTGACTCAGTAAGGTTAAGTAGCCTGTCAGTAAAGCTAATTATTTTCATCTATGCTCCTCTAAGATAACTCCATATACCTACTTAATTAAGATGAGAAAATGGTGCCAGATCATGTCCCAGTGGTACCGGGTTAGTCAAGACTCAAAAAAAAGTACCTGATACGGTGCAGAACAGCAAAATAGGTAGAGGAATGCCTAAGGGCTATATTTTGCACAAATTTTATATTAATTTCCTCCCTATTTTAATGCCAAAATGATGAATGAATATGAAAGTGACAAATGTGCAATTAGATGGGAAAAGAAGGTATTACGTGTACGGTTGGATATAAGACACGTGTACGGTCGGATGCAAGACACGTGTGCGGTTGGATTAAAGATATGTGGCTTGATGATGTAAGCATAATGTCATTAAGATGAGGTAAGCATGATGTCATAGGATACGTGTCATCACAAAATAAAAAGAAAAAATGGACGATCCAGGTCAAGCCACATATTTTTAAGATCAACGGCTGAGATTCAGTCTTGTTTTCAGTAAATACCCCTCCCCTCTCTATCATTTCATCCAAGCACAAGGAACCCATGGAGAAGCTTTTGTAAAATGGTTTTTAGAGAGAGAAAGAAGAAGGAGAAAGAAAGGCCAAGTGGTCCCAAGCCAGATCAAGCTCTAAAACAAGGTATGTGTGTTGTTTATGATGTAGTTTTCACTACCTTTATTGTTGTTGAGCTTGATTATAGATTTTTGGGAGCTTGAAATCCTATGAGGAGGTGCTACACAAAATTGATTAGAATAGGAGAAGATGAAATTGATGTTAGAAGCATGTTTAAAGGCTTGGAAACATCAAGAATCAAGTGGTTCTGTGTTGATTTTGCAAGAAATCCAACTTTCCCTTAGTTTGTGATTTTGTTTGGCCTTGACTGTTCTAAATGGTTAGGACTGGATTTTGATTGTTTTGAGTTTGGAAATGGGTTCTACATACAAAATTATGTGGGGGATAGTATGTGGAAATAATTTTAGGAAGGTTAGAATTGAAACTCAAAAGTTAAAGTTCGAGTATGTTCAAGAAAGAATCAAGTAGAGATAAGTTGATGACTTGATTCTAATAATTGTTTTGCATCATGTATTGATGTGTTTAGGACCTTGGAACATCCAAGAGGATTTTTAATGGTGTTGACTGAAAATCTATAGGGTTGGAAAGACAAGGGAATCAAAGGAAAAGCAAGAGGAAAGCTATATTACAAGGTAGTGAACGTACCTATAATGTGTGCTTGATATGTATGCTTGCGTGATGTGGTTGTATTGTCATGATGTGACTAAGCTATGATGGAATGTTTGCAAAGTTATGTTTGCAAGTTTATGTTATGTTTTGCCTTGGCAATATGTTATGAAAGCATGAAATGCTTTAGCTTACTTTCCATGACATTCATGTGTTAATGTTATAACATGTCATGCATGTGCATTATGTCTTGTATGCTTATAGGTAGTGTTTGCTACTGAGATTCTCCTGAATCTCACCCCTCCCTAACCAACCATTTAGGTCAATTGATGGTGGACAATAATGGCATGAGAGGCAAGGAGAAGAAAGTGGAGAATTATTGATGTTGATGAATGATGTTATTATTCAATGTGTAATTCCCCTATTATGTAATTTATGTTATGGATGCCAATGATGCCATGTATTTAATTACAATATTTATGGGAGGAATAGAAATGTATGAGGATGATTGGGAAAGCATAAATTCAATTTATGTATGCCAAAGAAATAGAAAGAATTAAAGTAAAAAGAGGTTAAGGGATAAAACGTAGGTCATGGAGCAGTGAATTTCTAACTCCAGTTTGACCTATCAAATGAATGTAATGCAATGAAATGGGGTTTTGGGTTTTTAAGATTTAAATGAATGGTGCCTACACTAAATGCAATGAAAACAAACCTAAGATACTATATTTTTGGTGTTTTAAGATAATAATGATGGAATGGAAATGAATGATAGGAAATCTCTTGAAAATAGTTTTGATGGCAATCATAGTTCACTTAAAATATTGGGAGTTTTACAAATCCATTAGGTTTTCTTAATGACAACCTCAATAACTCATTGAGTCCAAAGCTTACATTAATGAACTCATTAATGAAAACTTTGTTAAGCTTCCCTAATGTGTAATTTTGGAATGATCATGCAATTGGCTCAATGTAACACACAATCAACTCAGTACCGAAACATAATCATGCAAGATAGGAGAGAATCATGAGAGTTACGATAAGCATATATGCAACTACATATATTTAAGCACAAAATTCAACATCAATCAATCCAAATTACAAATGTTAATCATTAACCAATGATTACAGAATTAACCAAAGTGTCTAACTAAGACTTTACAACTCCTAGACCTAGGAAATAATAAACACATAGCTAGAAACTAAAGATTAAAACTAAAACTCCCCTTTAAAGCTTGGAAACTCATGCTACTCTACCATCTTCAAGAGTTGATAAACCCTAGCTCACCATAGCCTTGGAATCAGCTCCAACCAGAGTTAAATCTTCAGCCATAGCAGTTAGGAGATGAAGGAAATGAGGTGGGATGAAGAAAGAGTGCAGGAAATGGAAGGGGAAGAAGATGGAGATGGAGAGGCAAGAGGATGGAAGAATAGAGGTGTTGGAGATGATAGAATGGAGTGATAGCTCGAAAATAGGGTTTCTAAGGGTTTAAGGGGTCAATCTGGGTCGGATCATATGAGTAGAAGGTCCATTTTTGCGTTCTGGATCCGAATCTGACGTTACTGATACGAGAGTTTGCCGCGGTGAACTCAAAAGCTGCCGCGATGAACTATTCCAGAGAGGAAATGTAGTGAGATTTTGAGAGTTTGCCGCGACGAGCTCAAAAGTTTGCCCCGGCGAACTATTCCAGAATAGCCACTGATGCACATTTTCAAACTTTTTGCCACAGCACAGCATTTTCTTGGAAACTTTCATGTTGTGTAATGCTTTGGTCTTCAATCTTGGCTCTAATTCTCAAGTGTCCTACAATAAAAAGCAACAATTTGAAGCATTAATTGTCCTAGAAATCAATTGAATATAATTAATAACCAATTATGACAATTTTACCCTAAAAAAGACACTAACTCAAAGTAAGGACTCTTAATCAAAATTAAGCACAATTATCATTAAAAGGAGCCAAAACCTATGATAAAAACCCTTAAAATGATATGAAATAACATAGAATAATTGGGTTCAATCAGCAAGGTAGCAAGTTAAACCTAGCTACTAATACTAACTTAGCATTATTGATTATTGCATGACTAATTGCTATTATGTGGTTGGACTTTCTTGATTATAATGTGGCTGCTCTTTTTACTTTCTTGCTTTGGCTTTTGCATGATTGAGTTTGCCAAATAATAAGCATGCTAGTTCACCAATAGTAGTTAATATAATTGTGTATGTTGATGATGCTTGTTGGTGTTATTGTTGGTCACCAATAGTAGTTAATATAATTGTGCATGTTGATGATGCTTGTTGGTGTTATAGTTGGTTAATTTGCTATTAGGATTTCAATAAAATCTCATTCCACCAATGCAACGTAACATTTTAGGGCCTGAATCCTCCAAGGGAAAGCTTCAGATTGAAGGCTAATTGTGGGGTTTAACCACAAAATTTGTGAACTTATTTTGGTTATGTACATATTATACTAACAGTGCTGTAAGCACACTGACATTGTCTGGTTCACTTGAATTTTTGATTATGCTCCCGATCGCGTTTAGTCACGAAATTTGGCATGATTAAAGATAACGTCCTAAGCTTCAATTTGATAGCTAATACATTAAAAATGGCCTAGTATACGATTTATAATGAGTTTTCAAAATTAAAGGTCAGAATCTAGAAAAAGGGTTTCTGGCAATTGGACAATGTTGTATTTCTCAAAAACCTGATGCTTTTTCATAAGGAATTGGATAATGAGATTATTTTTCCTTGAAATAGGACTTGAAGGGATTTAAGTAGAATTTTGAACCACCCCAATTAGATTTTTTTGGAATAAGTTATGAATTTTTGAAGTTGAGCCAGAAAAACTGGATTTCTACCCGATGAACAGTAAAAATCCGAAATTAGCGTTTTTGTGGAAAAAAGTGAGCCTAAGACCATCCAATGTGGTCTAAAATGGTTTTAAAAGGAACCTAAGTCAATATAATAGTAAGGTGTGACATACTCTCTCTATATTAGTCCACCGCTGAAGGAGATTTCAGTATCTTAAACTCATCTCTAGTCATCGTCTTCCCAAAGAGGTACTATACTCTCACCCTTATGGCTCAGTCATTTTCTCTTAGGCTTGGTCTACCATGACCTCGAAAACTACTGCGCTCTACCGTAAGCCTCTTCAGGATCCATCATGACCCTGGAATACTATCATCAATCTGAGCCATCTTAGGATCTTTAGGAGACTCTAGACCATAGAGTTGAGTAATAAAATAAGTCACCTCTACTCAACCAGGAACTTGACTGATTATTCCCCAAGACTGATCACATATATCAATATTGTCTTCTTAGGCCTTACTTAATCCTTTCTGTCAACTCTTGGAATTCTTAGCCTTTCCGTATTTCTTTAGCCCTTAGTTTTAGCTTCCTTAGGCTACTTTCCTTTCTTTATGCCTTTTGAATTCCTAGGCACTGGCTCATCTCTAGAGCTCATTAACTTACCATTATATCAATGCGAGCCTGCCTTGTCTTAGAACTTTGTAGTCCTTATAGTCTCTTAATAATTCAGACAGCATCGGGAGAGGACTTATATCATCACATTCTCATTATCCTTTAGTATTCCATAGTACCTTGTTAAGCTCGAGGAGCATCTGTTTGCATATCACACTTATGTTGTCTTAACCAGTTTCACTCTCTCTCTCTCTGGGGTAAGGTCCGTCCTGTGCCTTGCCTCGGCTGCTTCTACTTTTTCTGTGGGAGGACAGATTACTCTTACTAGAGTATCGTCAACTTAACCACTTACTTTCTGTTTTATTCCTTCAGAGGATAGCTTACTCTTACTAGAGTAGCGTCGTTCTGGTCCGGAGAACCACATCCCAATCTTAGAGAGGTACTTTATGGTCAATATTTTCTCATATGCAATCTCTACTAGGGTACATTCCTTGAATACCATATCCCTATCAAAGGGAGCCTCTCCGCTAGATTATTCAATCGTAAATGCAATGGCATCTATCTATAGGAATCTCATTTCTTAGATTCCTTAATGGCCTGAGTGCCATGGTTGCTCGCTCTTAGATACCTTAGGGACATAAAAGAATACTGTTTAGTCCCTGACATTATCATGTATCTAAGTATCATTGAGCTTTAGGTATCACCAGGAACTTGCTTATCTCTCTCTATGTATTAGTTCTCAATGCAACCATCCACTATCATGTGCTTATTCATTTCCTTTCATCTGTATCCTCAAGAGGGATCTTGCCTTACTTTACTCTCTCTAACTCTCTTTAACTCTTGAGCAATTATTCTTATGGTCAGGTATTGATCACCATACCCTCATCACATCACACAGCGAACATTTAATCACCTTGCCGTGTGGTATCTAGGTCAGGCACCTAGGTCATCATTGACCCTTCATTCATTATCATCTAGTCTTGGTCCCTCTTAGTTCACTATCCCTTAGGGATTTCTATCTCTATTCAGGGATTTGAGCAAACCTCAAACATCTCATCTTGTTACCTTGCCTCTATCAAGGTCACATCGATTACTTAAGGTATAGGTTGACATTCGGTTCCCTTGCTAGGGTATTAACTTATACCTCTGACTGGCTTATTGTACCTTTAACCAATCACCAGAGGCTTAGGTTATCACCCTGCTTCCCTATTAGGGTCTGGACTCCTATCCCTTACTGGCTTACCATACTCTTAGCCATTACCCTCTGGAGATGTATTTCAACTTCAACTCATTTCCTGGTCAAGCTCTCTCAGCTCAACCATTCCTCTCTTGAGGGGCAGTCTCTTAGCAGCGACTACCTATCTCTCAGGTTACTCTCTGTCATTCCTTATTTCTCTTCTATGTCTATTTCCCTTGGAAAAAACACCTTAATATCTTAACCCCAGTTAGACCAATCCTAGTAACTCATTACTTCTCTAATATAGATTTTTTCTCATACCGGGCTTTACTTGAACCAATACTCTACTTATATCTTGGTCAAAACTTTATTGAAACTTCTATTTTGTTTAAACACTTGCCAGAACCTTTACTCTGTCTCGATACTTGCTAGAATCTTTGCTTTAATACCAAAATGAAACGCCCTGCCTTTAACCCCTCAGAGTACATATTTGTAAGCATTATGGTTCAAGCAGATCATGGCACAAGCCCGTGGATTTAAAATTCCAACATAATTACTCGGGTTACTATTTACTATTTAATTTCCAGATTACAGGTCTAACTTAAAAAATTCATAACTAATTTTATAAAAATCGTATTGGGGTGTTCTAAAATTCTAAAGAAATATATTTCGATGATCTTTAAGGGAAAAATAGCCAATTGGACTTGTCTTTCCCCAATTCGTACAGTTTATTCAATAAATATTACTGTTCATTTCAGAAAATCTGGAACTTCCAGATTCTGTGCCTCAATTTTAGAAATTCGTATCTCCTTGTATACACATCCAATTGAGGTAATATACCACTCATTTTAAAGCTTGGGATGTGTACTATAAATTTGCCAAATCTCATGGCTTAACTCATTTGTTTGATAGGTCAAACTGGAGCTATAAACTCACTGCTCTAGGACCTATATTTTATCCCTTTAACATCTCTTTTCTTTAATTCTTTTTATTTCTTTGGCATACATACCATAGGCTTAGTCTTTTCTATTCATGCTCATACACTTTCATTCATGCCATAAATATTATAATTAATTACATGGCATCATAGGCATCCATAACATAAATTACATAATAGGAGAATTATACATTGAATAATAATATCATTCATTAACATGAACAATTCTCCACTTTCTTCTCCTTGCTTCTCATGCCATTATTGCCCATTGATGATTGACCTAAATGGTTGGTTAGGGAGGGGGTGAGATTTGGGAGAATCTCAGTAGCAAATAATACCATATTAATCATGCTAGATGGATGCTAATGCACTACATGCAACTTGCTTGTTCTCTTGTTAGTTAGTGATATATTAGCATGCTTAAAGCTACCTTCTTGATGCATGGCCATGGAGACATAATCTACTCATCATAAATAGCATTTATAGCAGCCAATACATGTCACAACAACATTCAAACATCATGTACAGCAGCACACAAGCATACAACATCAAACAATAATAATAGGTAAGTTCACTACCTTGCACCTCAAGCTTTCCTCTTACTTTTCCTTTGACTCCCTTGACTTTCCAACCCATGTAGGCATTATGTTAACATCACCAAATATCCTCTTGGATGTTCCAAAGGTCCTAAACATAGTCACAATGATCATACAATCTATTAGGACCACTAGATTACATAAAGTTCAAGACTAGCTTTCTTGAACCTCAATCATTTTTCTTGGTTTTAGGGTTTTCTTTCTAGCTTTTCTAAGATAAATATCATCATTTCCCATCCTTAAGATCTATTTCTTGTCAATTAGGACCACTTCAGATGGCCTTAGATTCAAGCAGATAAAATCTGAATATTTTGCTTCGCGGGTACTGTTCATGCAGAAATTTCAGAATTTTTGCTCAATTTTGAAAATTCATAATTAATTCTAGAAAAATAAAAAATGAGTGATTCCAAGTCTCACTAAAAGCTCCTTAAGTTATATTTAAAGGAAAAATAGTTTTAGGAACCAATTCTATGCTGAACAGTACCAAAATTGTACGGAAATTCGACACTCTTCCAAAGGTTAAATACTGTTTCCAGATTTTAAGCCCTAACTTTGAAAAATCACCATAAATCGTACACATATCCAAATGAAGTGTTATACCCATGGATTGAAAGCTTGCAGAGTGTACTTTAATAATTCTAAATTTTAAAATCAGATACAAAGAGTAACTTATTCGAAATAGGCATCAAATTAGATGCTACAACCATCACGTACCTTGATCTTGAAGCTTGAATCTTGTTCCTTCTTCTTGGCCTTCACCCCTACGTTTTTTTCTCTAAATTTTGGTAGAGTTTTCTCTCTACAAATGACTGCAAAAATACTCTTCCAACGTTGAGTATTTATAGCCAAAACTTTGGCTTGAATGGACCAAAATGCCCTTGGTGGCTAATAGAAAGGGTAAGGGCAATTTTAGAACTCTAAGTTGACTTTTACATCATCATTGCATCATCTTCTTGCATCATCCTTACCTCATTCTTCTAGAAGATGCCAAGTGTCACAAATATGGTGGAGGAGAAGGGAGATTAGATCCTAGCGATTGGATCAAAACTTAATCCTTAAGTTTCCTCTTATTTTACGTGGCCCACGTCTCTCTGACTTTCTTTATGGCCTTCTGGGGCTCAGAAAATTCTTTTGTCTGCATCATAAATTCTCTTTGATTCTAGAGAGTATCTATGAATTTTTTTAGACCATAACACTTCCTTTAAGCCTTCCATAAAAAATTCATTTACTAAAATGCCCTTTTATCGACATAATCGGCTTTTTAATTTATTAAAGCCATTCCACTTGCCTTTTGGTTGTGGGACTAATTTTATAAATTATTACAACCTTTCAACCATTTAATCTCATTTTTGTATACATTTTTGAGGTCCCTTACTATTTCAAATAATTACCTCAAACAATGTATTTTTTACCGGCCATAACCTCATAAATTCTATTTAAGCTACCTCAGGGGTATTTTCATCTTTTCTCTTCACATAAGAGTCTTAGAATATTATTTCCCATTTTTTAGGATTTTCTTGAAATTCTCTGTATACTCTTCTATTTTTACCCCTGTTGGTCATAACTTTTTGAATTTACAGTTTAGTCCCTGTTTGGACTTAACCTCATACAATCCTCTCTTTGAGGTTTTTAAATTAACCTTTAGCTTGTATCTAGCCTCTTTTCTCTCTCTCGGCCCTTAAGACTTTACTAGTGTCACATCCAGTACTATGGTAATTAGGAATAAGAAATATTCCTAAAATAATCAAGAGCCAAAATGATAAGGAGAATTAGAAGAATTTTTTATGGAAAATAATTATTATGATTTTCCAAGCCAATTATGGAAATTTGACTACTTAAGAAAAATTGGTCAAAAGTAATTATGGAGAAATATTTCCAAGCCTTGAAAATTAAGGAAAAATGAGGATAATATCCTTTGAGGGTTATATGAAATTATAAAGTTGGTTTTGTGACCAAATTACCCTTAGAGAAATTATAAAAGAATTTAAGGGTGATTTAGGCTAATTAAGGGATTTTATTTGGAAAATTCCAAATAAATATTTTTAAGGAGAATAAAATTCCAAGAAAACTCCTTTGAGACCCAAAGGAATTATAAGAGATTATGGAATTAAATGAAGACTCTCAAGTATCCAAGATTTTTCCAATACTTGTGAAAAGTGGAAAAATCCCTAAAAAGAAGGAAATTAATTTTTCTTTTTATATAATTATTGGGAAATTAAATTTGGAGACAAAGAGGGAAATTTGGGAAGAGAAAAATGAGGAGAATAATTTAGGGATCTGATAGAAAATAATTACAGAGGCAAGAGCACTGTAATTATAGAAACGAAATTAAATCCGGAGCAAAGGTGCACTGATAAAGCAAGAAGTAGAGTCTTGCACTTTACTTGGCCTACAAGTTGCCACTTGTCAAGCTACCAATACAGAGGATTTGAAGTTGCCAAGTGTCAAGCCACTAATGGCGAGGATCTTGACTTTTGAAATTAATTTCATTTGGCATTAAGTTAATTAAGAGAGAGGATTAAGATTAAGTAAGCACTTGACACATGGCATAGCATTAAAGGATGGTAGTTGGGATATTTTGGCTTGAAGAGAAAGCTATCCCTCCCCCTAATTCAGATTCATTTCGTCCAAGAGGGAGAAGGAGAGAAAAAGAGTGATCTTCAAGTGTGAACAAGAGGAAAAGCAAGCATATTTGATCTTCCAACTAAGATTTAAGCTTGGTAAGTTGTTCTAAGATGTTCTTTGCTTTGTTTTCTTAAATTGTGTGGTTGGAAAATCACTTCTTGTCCCTTCTTGTTGCTGGCCAAAATGGATTTAGTGTATGTAAGGAGGTTTTGTTGTTAAACATAGCTAGGACACTATGAATCAAGGTGGTTTCAAGTGGTCTAGTGTTGTTTTGAAAAGTTTTTCATGGTTGAACTCCAAGAGCTATGGTTCAGCCACTTTCAAAATTGAACCTTAGGAAGAGTTTTTCAATGTTTTAGTGCTTCTATGGTGCTCAAAATGAAAAATGGTGTAGGGCAAACCAAAAGGAACAAGTGTTGGAAGCATTAAAACCAAAGTTGTAATTTTTGGTTCAAGCACCCCTTTTTGGTTCGGTCAAGGGTAACTGAAAGAGAGCCTTAATTGTCGTTCACTTAGAGGTTCTCGCTCAAAAATTTATCCAAGCTATGCAGTAGTGCAAACTCGGGTCGTTCTCTTTTGGGAGCCTAAATTAGATGTCTAAGTTAGATTAATGCTATGCAGAGTAATGAAAAAGGGGGTTTTTGGTGTTTTTAGCCATTAATGAAATACCAAAAGTAAATGCAATTAATTCAAATCTAAGTTACTATGTTTTTGGATTTTTCTAAGATAGAAGTAATGAAGTGAAGTTAATGATATGTAATCTCTTGAATACAGTTTTGAAGCAATCATAGTTCAAAATAATTTTGGGAGTGGAAATCACCAAATTTTCTAAATGAAAACCTTAAAGAACTCTTTAAGTCTAGGATCTTAATCAATGTCACCCATTTCATAAGATCCTATTAAGCTCACTTGGCGTGTGTATTAAGATTAATTAATGCACTTGGTTAAATGCAAGCCCAGATCAACTTAACAATCACACATTACCATGCAAGACAGAGAGTATCAAAAGAGTTGCATAGAAACATATATGTAACCACATATATTGAAGCTCAAATTCAACATTAACTAATCTAATACACAAAATGATAATCCAGAATTGATTACAACCATAATCAAAATAGTTCAGCTCAAATTTACAAATCCTAGACCTAGAAATTCTTAAATAAAGAACTAGAACTCATAGATGAAGCTAACTCCCCTTTGAAGCTCTTGGAACTCATGCTCCTTCCACCATATTCAAGAGTTGAGAAGCTTAGCTAGTCATAACTCTTGAACCAACTCCAACTAGGTATTGTTCTTCAGCCATGGCAGCAGCAGATGGAAGAAATGGAAATGGGATTAGGGTTTCTGAGGTGAAATGAGAGAAGAGGATGAAAGATACGTAGGTGGTGGCTGAATAATGGTCATCTCCTCTCCTCATACCCAAAATAGGGTTTCTAACCCGAAACTTACGTGCATGGGTCGGTTTCTGGGCATGGGTAGGTCAAAATTTCCCGAAATGGTCGGGTCTGAGATTTGCTGCTTCGAGAGGTTCGCCGCGGCGAAGAAGATGTTCGCCGCGGCGAAACATGGCAGAGAGACCTTTCTTCACGGATGGGTTTTCACCGCGGCGAAGTGAGATGTGTGCCGCGGCGAACTTAGGCAGAGGGTCCTTTCCTACTTCTTTTGCCTTGAGTTCTTCAATTCTAGCCCAAATCTTTAGTGTCCTACAATAAAAAAGTAACAAATTGAAGTACCAATTGTCCTAGAAGTCAATTGAATCCAATTAACAACCAATTATGACAATTTAATCATCAAAATGACACTAACTTAAAGTAAGAACCATAAATCTCAGTTAAGCACAATTTTCATTAAAAAGGACCAGAAAGTATAACAAAATCATGGATAATGATATGAAAAGAAACTAATATCTTGAGCTCAATCAGTAACTAAAAGGAGGAGTTTTATTTTCTTGGATCTAAGCATACATTTAGAATCTACATGAAAAACCATATAAGAATAAGTCAAGAAGTAATTTTTAGAGTTAAAAGGAAACAAGTTCAAAAATAGTGAACAAAGATGGAAGCTTTAAGGAGCAAGAGTCATTTATGATTTGTGTTCTTGCTTTTTCTTGGTTGGTTAATGATTCTTGCTGCCCTTTTTGATGGATTGCATTGCTAGGGTTTGATATTTGTGAACAAAAAGAAGAGAAAGAAGGAAGGCTCAAGCTTTTGGAGCAAGGTAGCAAGTTGAACCTAACTACTAACATTAACTTGGCATTATTGATTATTGCATGATTACTTGCTATTATGTGGTTGAACTTTCTTGATTGTGATGTGGCTACTCTTTGCACTTTCTTGCTTTGGCCTTTGCATGATTGAGTTTGCCAAATGATAAGCATGCTAGTTCACTAATAGTAGTTAATGTAGTTATGCATGTTGATGATGCTTGTTGATGATATAGTTGGTTAATTTGCTATTGGGATTTCAATGAAATCTCATTCCCCAAATGCAATCTAACATTTTAAGACCTGAAACATCCAAGGGAAAACTGCAGATTGAGGGTTAAAAGTATGGTATCATACCATAAAAATTTGTGAACTTTTTGGTTATGTATATATTAAGCTAACAGTGCTGTAAACTCACTAACCCTGCCACGTTTAAGCAACTTTTTGATTAAGCTTCTGAACGCTTTTAATCACGAAATTTGTCATGATTATAGATAACGTTATGAGCTTCAATTTGATAGCTAACAAGTTAAAAATGGCCAAGTATACTATTTTTAATGATTTTTCAAAGTTAAAGGTCAGAATCTGGAAAAAGGGGTTTTTGGCAAATGGACAGTGTTACATTTCATAAAAACCTGATGCTTTGTCCTAGGGAATTGGATCACAAGATTATTTTTCCTTGAAAGAGAACTTAAATATCTTTAAATATAATTTTGAACCACCCCATTTGGATTTTTGTGGAATAAGTTATGAATTTTTGAAGTTGGGCCATAAAAACTGGATTTTTACCCGATGGACAGTAAAAATTCGAAATTTAGCGTTTTTTTTTAGATAAATTTGAGCCAAAGACCATCCAATATGGTCTACAATGGTTTTAAATGGAACCTAAGTTGATAAAATAGTAAGATGTGACAATTGGAGGATCTAGCCTTGATTATACTTGAGCCCCTGAAAACTTTTACTTTGCAGTTTAGTCCCTAAAACTGCTTTGACTTCCTTTCTCATCTTTGGGGCTTCTGCTCAAAAGAGGTCTAGTAGCCTATCCAATTCAGGCTATTTCTGGTACTTCTAGGCCTAAAAGTTTGGATGTTACAAACCCTCACAATTTCATCCAGTGTTAGCCATTTGAGCCTTCATCTTTTATTAAGTGCCAAAGGATGCATTGTGCATTTAAGCATCCAACAATACTTTACTATTACATTCATGATGTTTTAAACTTTGTCTTCTTGGGTTTAGAATTGCAAAAAAAAATGATGAGAAAAGAAATTGAAAAAGGCAAAGAAATAAAAGAAAATGTTGAGAAAAGCCAAAGAAAGAAAGATAAAAAATAAAATGGTACCAAAAGAGTAAAGTTTTGAAATAAGACAGTTTATTAGTGGTTTGAAGAACAAAGCTCTGCTTTTAGAGAAATAGAGTAAATGTTAGCTGGAAACCTTTTCTAAAATGATTGGTGCTTAATCATTCATATCTTTTCACCTCATTTCTTTTCAATTAGCCCTTTCGATCATCATAACCTTAAAAGTCCTCTTGATTATTGCATTCATGCATTAAAAGTAAAGCGGTAGGATTTCAACAAGCTTATGGTAAAGTGTTGATTAAGTGGATTTAAGAGAGAATTACCCCAACCTGGTGAGTAGAGTGAAATAGTTTATATTTTGAGTGTTTTCTCTTTTGTTTATTCCCATTGCATTGACTGTACTCTACTTTAATCTATTCCCATTAAATTAGATCACTATGGTTGCTTGTTTGAAGAGTTGGATTAATGGCACTGCCACTTTCTTACTTTGAATTCATATAGGTTCCTATTTGTATCAATGTTATTCTCTTGCTCTGGTTTTATTTTGCCTTTGTCTAGGAGTACAAAGGTTTAAATGTGGGAGATTTGATTGAACTCAATTATTCTATGTTATTTATCTCATTTTAAGGTTTTTTATCATAGATTTTGGCTCCTTTAGATGATAATTGTGCTTAATTTAGATTAAGAGTCCTTGCTTTGAATTAGTGTCTTTTTTAGGGGAAAATCGTCATAATTGGTTATTAATTATATTCAATTAATTTCTAGGACAATTGATGCTTCAAATTGTTGCTTTTCATTATAGGACACTTGAAAATTAGAGCCAAGATTCAAGACCAAAGCATTACACAACATGAGAAGTCAAAATATTGAATCTGGAATAGTTGGTTGCGGCCAAGAAAATGCTATGATGTGGCAAAAGAATAGTTCACCGGGGCAAACTTTTAAGTTCGCCACGACAAACTCTCAAAATCTCACTAAAATTCCTTTCTAGAATAGTTCGCGCTGTGACAAACTCTCTCGTATCAGAAACGTCAAGTTCTTTTGAAAACGTATGGAGGTGTTCCAAAATTCTACGAAAAGCTCTTTCAATAATCTTTAAGGAAAAAAAATATTCAAATGAACTCATCCTCATTGAAAACGTACAGTTTATTGGATTAAGATTACTATTCGTTTGGTAAAATCTGGACTTTCCAGATTCTGCGCCTTAACTTTGAAAATTCATATCTCTTCGTATACACATCCAAATGAGGTGATTTACTTCTAATTTTAAAGCTTGGGATGTGCACTATAAGTATACCAAATTTCGTAGCTTAACTCATTCATATGATAGGTCAAACTGAATCTTGAAACTAATTGCTCCATGACCTACGTTTTATCCCTTAACATCTCTTTACTTTAATTCTTTTTATTTCTTTGGCATACCTAACATGGGCTTACTTTTTCCCATTCATGCTCATACATTCCTATACACACCATAAGCTTTATAATTAAATACATGGCATTCACAACATAGGAGAATTATACATTGAATAATAATATCAATCATTAGCATCAATAACTCTCCACTTCTTCTCCTTGCTTCTCATACCATTAGTGCCCACCATTGATTGACCTAAATGGTTGGTTAGTGAGGGGGTGAGATTCAGAAGAATCTCAGTAGCAAACAATACCATATTAATCATGCTAAATGGATGCTCATGCACTACACGCAACTTGTTTATTCTCTTGTTAATTAGTGACATACTAGCATGCTCAAAGCTAACTTCTTGATGCATGGCCATGGAGACATAATCTACTCATCATGAATAGCAATTACAGCAGCTAAAACATATCACAATAACATTCAATAACATGTACACGAAAACACACAAGCATACCACATCAAGCAATGACAATAGGTAAGTTCACTACCTTGCACCTCAAGCCTTCCTCTTACTTTTCCTTTGACTCCCTTGACTTTCCAACCATGTTAGCTTTCGGTCAACATCATCAAACATCCTCTTGGATGTTCCAAAAGTCCTAAACATAGTCATAATGATCATACAATCTATTAGGACCACTAGATTACATAAAGTTCAAAGCTAGCTCTCTTGAACCTCAACCCTTTCTCTTAGTCTTAGGGTTTTCTTTCTAGCTTTTCTAACATAAATCTCATCATTTCCCATCCTTATATCCATTTCTTGTCAATTAGGACCACTTTAGATGGCCTTATATTCAAGAAGATCAAATCTGGAAATTTTGGTTCGTGGGTACTGTTCACGCAGAATCTCCAAATTTTTACTCGACTTTGAAAATTCATAATTAATTCTAAAAAAATCAAAATTGAGTGCTTCCAAGTCTCACTGAAAGATCCTTAAGTTAAATTTGAAGGAAAAATAGTTTTAGGAACCAATTCTATGTTGAACAGCATCGGAATTGTACGGAACTCGACACTCTTCTAAAAGTTCAACACTGTTTCCAGATTTCAATCTCTAACTGTGAAAAATCACCATAAATCGTACACATATCCAAATGGAGTGTTCTAGCCATGGATTTAAATCTCACAGAATTTACTTTAAGCATGAAAATTTTCAGAATCAGATATGAACAGTAACTAATTTGAAATAGGCATCAAATCAGATGCTACAGCCACTACATACCTTGATCTTGAAGCTTGAACTTAGGTGGACTTTCTCTCACTAAAAATAGCTCTTTCTCTCTCTAGATGCAAGAGTGGTAGAGTTTTCCCTATAGATCCTTACTTGGCTGAAAATGAAGGGAGGGAATGCCTACTTATAGCAAAAAATTTGGCTTGAATGGACCAAAATACCCTTGGTGGCTAATAGAAAGGGTAAGGGCAATTTGGAACTTCAAGTTGACTTTACATCATCCTTGCATCATCTTCTTGCATCATGCTTACCTCAACCTTCTAGAAGATGCCAAGTGTCATAAAAGTGATGGAGGAGATGGGAGATTAGATCCTAGCCGTTGGATCAAACTTAATTCCTCCGAATTTACTTGGCCCACGTTTCTCCGGCTTCCTTTATGGCCTTCCGGAGCTTAGAAAATTGTTCTGTCTGCTTCATAAATTCCCTTTAATTCTAGAGAATATCTATAAATTTTCTTAGACCATAACACTTCCTTTAACCCTTGCATAAAAATTCATTTACCAAAATGCCCTTTTATCGGCAAAACTGGCTCTTTAATTTATTAAAGCCACTCCACTGGCCTTTTGGTTGCGGGACTAATTTTATAAATTAGTGCAACCTTTCAACCATTTAATCACATTTTGTATACATTTTTTAGGTCTCTTGCTATTTTAAATAATACCTCACATGGTATACTTTTTACCAGTAATAACCTCATAAATTCCATTGAAGCTGCCTCAGGGGTATTTTCATCTTTTCTCTTCACAGAAGAGCCTTAGAATATTATTTTCCCATTTTTTAGGATTTTCTTGGAATTCTCTGCATACTCTTCTATTTTACCCCTGTTGGTCACAACTTTCTGAATTTACAGTTTAGTCCCTTCTTGGACTTAGCTTCATATAATCCTCTCTTTGAGGCTTCTAGCTTACCTTTGGCCTGTATCTAGTCTCTTTTCTCTCTTTGGGCCTTCGAGACTTTACTGGAGCCTCTAACTTTGATTACACTTTAGCCCCTTAAAACTTTTACTTTGCAGTTTAGTCCCTGAAACTGCTTTGCCTTCCTTTCTCATCTTTTGGACTTCTGCTCAAAAGGGGTCTAGTAGCCTATCCAATTCAGGCTATTTCTAGTACTTCTAGGCCTAAAAGTTTAGATGTTACATATACCCTACCATTCCTCTTTACTTTAAGGGCATATCTCCTTTCTTTCCTTTATTAACTAGAACAGAATTGAGCTCAGTCTAATCAACAATAAAGGTGTCTGGAACAAGTCAAGGGTACTCTCTCTATATTAGTCCACCGCTGAAGGAGATTTCACTATCTTAAACTCATCTCTGGTCATTGTCTTCCCAAAGAGGTACTGTACTCTTACCCTTATGGCTCAGACATTTTCTCTTAGGCTTGGTCTTTCACGACCTTAGGAGCTACTACGCTCTACCATAAGCCTCTTCAGGATCCATCATGACCCTGGAATACTATCATCAATCTGAGCCATCTTAGGATCTCTAAGAGACTCTAGACCATAGAGTTGAGTAATAAAATAAGTCACCTCCACTCAGCTAGTAACTTGACTGATTATTCCCCAAGACTGATCACAGATATCAGTATTGTCTTCTTAGGCCTTACTCAATCCTTTCTGTCAACTCCTGGAATTCTTAGCCTTTCCATGTTTCTTTAGCCCTTAGTGTTAGCTTCCTTATGTCACTTTCCTTTCTTTGTGCCTTTCGAATTCCTAGGCACTGGCTCATCTCTAGAGCTTATTAACTTGCCATTGTATCAATGCCAGCCTGCCTTGTCTTAGGATTCTGTAGTCCTTTCTGTCTCTTAACAATTTGGACAACTTTGGGAGAGGACTTATATCATCACATTCTCATTATCCTTCAGTATCTCGTAGTACCCTGTTAAGCTTAAAGAGCATCTGTTTGTATATCACGCTTCTATTGTCTTAACCAGTTTCACTCTCTCTCTCTGGGGTAAGGTCCGTCCTGTGCCTTGCCTCGGCTGCTTCTACTTTTCTTATGGGAGGACAGATTGCTCTGACTAGAGTATCGTCAACTCAACCACTTACTTTCTGTTTCATTCCTTCAAAGGATAGCTTACTCTTACTAGAGCAGCGTCACTCTGATTTGGAGAACCATTCCCCAATCTTAGAGAGGTACTTCATGGTCAAGACTTTGCTTATATGCAATCTCTTCTAGGGTACACTCCTCGAATACCATATCCCCATTAAAGGGAGCCTCTCCACTAGATTATTCAATCGTGTAGGCAGTGGCATCTATCTATAGGAATCTCATCTCTTAGATTCCTTAATGGCCTAAGTACCATGGTTGCACACTCTCAGATGCCTTAGGGACATAAAAGAATATTGTTTAGTCCCTAACATTATCATGTATCTAAGCATCATCGAGCTTTAGGTATTACTAGGAACTTGCTTATCTCTCTCTGTTCATTAGTTCCCAATGAAACCATACACTATCATGTTCTTATTCATTTCCTTTCATCTCTATCCTCAAGAGGGATCTTGCCTCACTTTACTCTTTCTAACTTTCTTTACCTCTTGACCAATTAGTCTTATGGTTAGGTATTGATCACCATATTCTCATCACATTACACAGTGAATATTTAATCACTTTGCTGTGTGGTATCTAGGTCTGGCACCTAGGTCATCATTGACCCTTCATTCAATATCATCTAATCTCTGTCTCTCTTAGTTCACTATCCTATAGGGATTTCTACCTCTATTCAGGGATTTGAACAAACCTCAAACATCTCATCCTGTTACCTTGCCTCTATAGAGGTCACATCGATTACTTAAGGTACAGGTTGACATTCAGTTCCCTTACTAGGACATTGACTTATACCTCTGACTGGCTTACTGTACCCTTAACCATTCATTTCTATGGTCATATGCTAATCATAAACTGACCATATTACACAGCAGGCATTGATCATTAAAACATCTCCGCTGTATGACATTCCAGTCAGGTACCTTTAACCAATCACCCAAGGCTAGGTTGTCACCCTGCTTCCTTATTTGGGTCTAGACTCCTATTCTTTACTGGCTTACCATACTCTTAGCCATTACCCTCTGGAGACGTCTTTCAACTTTAACTCATTCTTTGGTCAAGCTCTCTCAGCTCAACCATTCCTCTCCTGAGGGGGAGTCTCTTAGTAACGACTACCTATTTCTCAGGTTACTCTCTATCATTCCTTACTTCTCTTCTATGTCTATTTCTTTCGGAGAAAACACCTAAGCTTTCTGTAATCTAAATGACCAAATAAATTTATTAATGAACAGTGTAAATTATTTTCCTCAAAATTCAGAGCATAAAAATTTTAAATTTAAAAATTTGTTCTGGTTGCCAGAACCATTTGCTCTGATACCAAAAATGTAACACCTCATGTTTAAATCAATTAACTTTCCTTGCGGAAGCATTTGGAATCACTTTTGAAGGCTACAATTGATGAAAAATCAAGTTTGAAAATTTTCATTTACGAGTTACTATTCATTGTCACCTTAAAATGTGACAAACTTCGAAAATTCATAACTAATTGTAGAAAAATTGAAATTGAGTGATTCCAAGTTCTATAGAAAGCTCTTTGGATAAAATTTTGGGGAAAAATATTTTCTGAACTGATTGCATTGAAATTCGAGCTCAATTTCCTTTGAAAAAGTTACTGTTCATTTGGTCATTTTCGGATTTTACTGTATTTTTGCCTACCTTTGGAAAGGCACAACTTTCTGCTCGGTTATCGGAATCGGGCAAACTAGCCCTCATTTTAAAGAGAAATATCAGATCTCTTTGCTTGCCAAATCTTATGACCTAACTCACTCATCTGATAGGTCAAACTGGAGCTACAAACTCACTGCTCCAGGAGTTACGTTTTATCCCTTAACATCTCTTTAATTCTTTTTATTTCTTTGGCATACATAACATGGCCTTACTCTTTCCCGTTCATGCTCATACACTTTCATTCATGCCATAAATATTATAATTAAATACAAGGCATTATTGGCATCCATAACATAGTTCACAAGATAGTAGAATTATACATTTATTAACAGTCTCATCCATTAACAAGAATAATTCTCCGCTTACTTCTCCTTGTTTCTCATGCCATTATTGCCCATCATTGATTGACCTAAATGGTTGGTTAGGGAGGGCTGAGATTCGGGAGAATCTCAGTAGCAAACACTACCCATAAGCATGTAAGATATAATGCACATGCATGACATGTTATAACATTAACATATGAATGCCATGGAAAGTAAGCTAAAGCATTTCATGCTTCCATAACATATTGCCAAGGCAAAACATAACATAAACTTGCAAACATAACTTTGCAAACATTTCATCATAGCTTAGTCACATCATGGCAACACAATCACATCAATATACAAGCATACATATCAAGCACACATATCAAGCACACAGTGTAGGTAAGTTCACTACCTTGTAACATGGCTTTCCCCTTGCTTTTCCTTTGGTTCCCTTGTCTTTCCAACCATGTGGACATTCGGTCAATATCACCAAACATCCTCTTGGATGTTCCAAAGGTCCTAAACATAGTCACATTGATCATACAATCCATTAGGACCACTAGATTACATAAAGTTCAAGACTAGCTTTCTTGAACCTCAACCCTTTCTCTTAGTCTTAGGGTTTTCTTTCTAACTTTTCTAACATAAATCTTATCATTTCCCATCCTTAAGATCCATTTCTTGTCAATTAGGACTGTAACACCTCATGTTTAAATCAATTAACTTTCCTTGCGGAAGCATTTGGAATCACTTTTGAAGGCTACAATTGATGAAAAATCAAGTTTGAAAATTTTCATTTACGGGTTACTATTCATTATCACCTTAAAATGTGACAAACTTCGAAAATTTGTAACTAATTGTAGAAAAATTGAAATTGAGTGATTCCAAGTTATACAGAAAGCTCTTTGGATAGAATTTTGAGGAAAAATAGATTCTGAACTGATTGCCTTGAAATTCGAGCTCAATTTCCTTTGAAAAAGTTACTGTTCATTTGGTCATTTTCAGATTTTACTGTATTTTTGCCTAAATTTGGAAAGGCATAACTTTCTGATCGGTTATCGGAATCGGGCAAACCACCCCTCATTTTAAAAAGAAACATCAGATCTCTTTGGTTGCCAAATCTTATGACCTAACTCACTCGTTTGATAGGTCAAACTGGAGCTACAAACTCACTGCTCCAGGACTTACGTTTTATCCCATAACATCTCTTTAATTCTTTTTATTTCTTTGGCATACATAACATGGCCTTACTCTTTCCCGTTCATGCTCATACACTTTCATTCATGCCATAAATATTATAAATAAATACATGGCATCATTGGCATCCATAACATAGTTCACAAAATAGTAGAATTATACATTTATCAACAGTCTCATCCATTAACAAGAATAATTCTCCGCTTACTTCTCCTTGCTTCTCATGCCATTATTGCCCATCATTGATTGACCTAAATGGTTGGTTAGGGAGGGGTGAGATTCGGGGGAATCTCAGTAGCAAACACTACCCATAAGCATGCAAGACATAATGCACATGCATGACATGTTATAACATTAACACATGAATGCCATGGAAAGTAAGCTAAAGCATTTCATGCTTCCATAACATATTGACAAGGCAAAACATATTATAAACTTGCAAACATAACTTTGCAAACATTTCATCATAGCTTAGTCACATCATGGCAACACAATCACATCATGCAAGCATACATATCAAGCACACAGTATAGGTAAGTTCACTACCCATAAGCATGCAAAATTTCAGAATCAGATACGCACAATAACTAATCCGAAATAGGCATAAAATCAGGTGCTATAACCATCACATACCTTGTTTTAGAGTTTGATCTGGCTTGGAACCACTTAGGCTTTCTTTCTCCCTCTTCTTTCTCTCTCTAGAAACCATTTTTCAAGAGCTTACCCATGGATTCCTTATGCTTGGACGAAATGGTAGGGAGGGGAGGGGGTATTTATAGAAAAACAGACTGAATCTGGACCGTTGATCTTAAAAATATGTGGCTCGATCTGGACCGTCCATTTTCTCTTTTGATCTTACGGTGACAAGTGTCCTATGACATCATGCTTACATCATCAAGCCACGTGTCTTGCATCCGACCGCATACGTGTCTTGCATCCGACCGTACACGTGTCTTGCATCTAACCGTACACGTAATATTTTCTTTTTCTCATCTAACCGTACACTTGTCACTTTCATGTCCTTTCATCATTTATGGCACTAAAATAGGGAGAAAATAAATGGAAAATTCGTGCAAAAATATTTTCTTAATTATTTCTCCACCTATCAAGCCAATCTTGCACCATATCAGATACTTTTCGAGTTTTAACTTACCCTGTACCGTTGGGACAACTTTTTCTTAAAATTCTGGCCAATAAAAGGTACATATATGGTGCCATCTTAGAGGAGCATAGATGAAAATAATTAGCTCTACTAACAGGCTACTTAACCTTACTGAGTCATGCAGTAGAGATTTCACTATAACGGGTAGACAAAAGACTGTCTAAAATATTCCCATACTGCGTTCTGATTTTTATGCTGTCCATAAATATCTTCTGGTGACTCAGCATGATGACTCGTAGGTGTCATGATTACGCTTGCTGACTCAGCATGATGACTCGTCGGTGTCATGATTACGCTTGATGACTCAGCACGCTGACTCAGCATCGTCATGATGGTCCTTAGATATTTTCTTTGGTTTTGTCTCCTATTTAGGGGACAAAATTATTTAATATTTGACTGGAGCATTTTATTCAATCTAGAGCTCTAAAAATTCATCCAAAAATATTATAAAATTCCTCATATTTTAGAGAAAATCTGTGAATTTTCTCAGGTGATAACTCAACCTGTAGCTCCACTTAAAAATCATTCTTTAAAATGTCCTTTTTCGGCACAACTGGCTTTTAAGTATTCTTAAAGCCATTTTGCTAGTCTTCTGGGAATGAGACTAATTTTATAATTTTCTATAGTCTCTTAGATCATACATTCCCATTTTACCATAATTTTCTGAGCTTTCCTTATGACTCAAACAATTAAATCTACCTCTACATCTCAAATTGAGCCATAAACTTATAAATTCCTTTTAAGTTACCTCAGGGGTATTTTCATCATCTCTCTTCACAAAAGAGCCTTAGAATATTATTTCCCATTTTCTGGGATTTTCTTAGAATTTTCTAAGTACTTTTCATTTTTTACCCCTGATGGCCGTAACTTTCTGAATTTACGGTTTTACCCCTGCTTAGGCTCAACCTCATAAAACAATCTCTTTGAGGCTTCTAATTTAACCTTTGGTCTGTATCTAGCCTCTTTTCTCTTTCTGGGCCTTTGAGACTTTACTAGAGCCTCTAACTTTGATTACCCTTTAGCCCCTTAAAACCTTCACTTTGCAGTTTAGTCCCTGAAACTGCTTTAACTTCCTTTCTCATCTTTAGGACCTCTACTAAAAAGGGGTCTAGTAGCCTATCTCATTCAGGCTATTTCTGATACTTCTAGGCTCAAAAATTGGGATGTTACAAGGACCACTTTAGATGGCCTTAGATTCAAGAATATCAAATCTGGAAAATTTGCTTCGCGGGTACTGTTCACGCAGAATTTCTAGAATTTTTGCTCAACTTTGAAAATTGATAATTAATTCTAGAAAAATCCAAATTGAGTGGTTCCAAGTCTCACTGAAACCTCCTTAAGTTAACTTTACACTAAAATTAGTTTCAAGAACCAATTCTAAGTTGAACAGCACCAGAATTGTACGGAACTCGAAACTCTTCCAAAAGTTCAATACTGTTTCCAGATTTCAAACCCTAACTTTGAAAAATCACCATAAATCGTACACATATCCAAATGAAATGTTCTACCCATGGATTTAAAGCTCAAAGAGTCTAATTTAAGCATGAAAAGTTTCAGAATCAGATACGTACAGTAACTAATCCGAAATAGGCATAAAATCAGGTGCTATAACCATCACATACCTTGTTTTAGAGTTTGATCTGGCTTGGAACCACTTGACCTTTCTTTCTCCCTCTTCTTTCTCTCTCTAGAAACCATTTTGCAAGAGCTTCCCCATGGATTCCTTATGCTTGGACGAAATGGTAGGGAGGGGAGGGGGTATTTATAGAAAAGCAGACTGAATCTGGACCGTTGATCTTAAAAATACGTGGCTCGATCTAGACCGTCCATTTTCTCTTTTGATCTTATGGTGACAAGTGTCCTATGACATCATGCTTACCTCATCATGATGATATCATGCTTACATCATCAAGCCACATGTCTTTAATCCAACCACACATGTGTCTTGCATCCGACCGTACATGTGTCTTCCATCTAGCCGTACACGTAATATTTTCTTTTTCTCATCTAACCGTAGACTTGTCACTTTCATGTCCTTTCATCATTTATGGCATTAAAATAGGGAGAAAATAAATGGAAAATTCGTGGAAAAATATTTTCTTAATTATTTCTCCACCTATCAAGCCAATCTTGCACCATATCAGATACTTTTCGAGTATTGACTTACCCTGTACCACCGGCACAACTTCTTTTTAAAATTCTGGCCAATAAAAGATACACATATGGCGCCATCTTAGAGGAGCATAGATGAAAATAATTAGCTCTACTAATAGGCTACTTAACCTTACTGAGTCATGCAGTAGAGATTTCACTATAACGGGTAGACAAAAGACTGTCTAAAATATTCCCATACTGCGTTCTGATTTTTATGCTGTCCATAAATATCTTCTGGTGACTCAGCATGATGACTCGTAGGTGTTATGATTACGCTTGCTGACTCAGCATGATGACTCGTCGGTGTCATGATTACGCTTGATGACTCAGCATCGTCATGATGGCTCTTAGATATTTTCTTTGGTTTTGTCTCCTATTTAGGGAACAAAATTATTTAATATTTGACTGGAGCATTTTATTCAATCCAAAGCTCCAAAAATTTATGCAAAAATATCATAAAATTCCTCATATTCTAGAGAAAATCTGTGAATTTTCTCAGGTCATGACTCAACCTATAGCCCCACTTAAAAATCATTCTTTAAAATGCCCTTTTTGGCACAACTGGCTTTTAAGTATTCTTAAAGCCATTTTACTGGTCTTTTAGGGATGAGACTAATTTTATAATTTTCTACAGTCTCTTAGATCATACATCCCCATTTTACCATAATTTTCTGAGGTTTTCTTATGACTGAAATAATTAAATCTACCTCTACATCTCAAATTGAGCCATAAACTTATAAATTCCTTTTAAGTTACCTCAGCGGTATTTTCATCATCTCTCTTCACAAAAGAGCCTTAGAATATTATTTTCCATTTTCTGGGATTTTCTTAGAATTTTCTAAGTAGTTTTCATTTTTACCCCTGATGGCCGTAACTTTCTGAATTTACGGTTTTACCCCTGCTTAGGCTCAACCTCATAAAACCATCTCTTTGAGGCTTCTAACTTAACCTTTGGTCTGTATCTAGCCTCTTTTCTCTTTCTGGGCCTTTAAGACTTTACTGGAGCCTCTAACTTTGATTACCCTTTAGCCCCTTAAAACTTTTATTTTGGAGTTTGGTCCCTGAAACTGCTTTAACTTCCTTTCTCATCTTTAGGACCTCTACTAAAAAGGAGTCTGGTAGCCTTATGAGTTTGTAGATGTTCTTGCTTCATCTCAGCCTCTTGCATGAGTACAAGGGTTAATCTCCTCAAGAAGAGGAGCAATATTACCTGATGTAGGGCATGAGTCCTTATGAGTTTGTAGATGTTCTTGCTTCATCTCAGCCTCTTGCATGAGTAAATCTAGACACTTTGATTCATCCTTCCTAATCTCATACTCAATTTGCGCTATATCACGCAAGAACTTGCCTAATGCACTCTGACATTCTTCTAACTCTTCCTCTAATTCCTTAGAGATCTCAGATATCTCTTCCTCTTCAAGTAATCTATGATAGTATGAATTCAATTGACCATACGCTTCCTTTAAAAATCGTATCTGGTTAGTCTTAGGAATAGTGAGAAATGGGTCAGGTTCACTGAATTGATTTTCATGAGATTGAGGCAGGGGTTAGTGCATGGATTGGGACGAGGGTTGGTGGTAGCATTCATTTGGTAGAGGAGGTGGTTCAAAGGAGGGATTATGTAGTGAGAATGGTTCAAGGTGTGAAGTGGAACATGGATGGAATGATGGTAATGGTTCATAAAATGGTTGGTGAGATGAGGAAGTGTATTGGTGGTAGGGTTCATGTGATGGAATGTTTGGCTCATGATATGGATGATGTGATGGAAAGTGTTCAAAGTGTGGATTGTATCGTGGAAGTGATAAGTCATAATGTTGTCCTAATGATGGATGTTGGTTTGGGTGTGAATGGAATGAAGAGGTATAGTAAGTAATGTGGAGGGTCATTCATCCACTCATGGCTATAGTTATGATGAGGATACGAGGTATCATATCCTTGATAAGTCCCATCATGTTCTTCATGATCAAAGTGTGCCCGAAGAAGATCCAATTCTTGCTGTATGGAATTAAATCCTTGAGAAAAATCATCACCCATTAGAGTGTTGTCACCTACAAAAGAGGAAGGGTGATCAGATGGATCTAAGTTATTACTAAACCAAGCCATAAGAAAGCAAAATAATCAATTCCTAAACATTTTTTAAGTCTAACCTAAAAAGTAAAAGAAACAGGGTAAGAAGCTAAAATTTTTTTTTTAAATAGTGGACCCTTCGCCGTTGCAAAAGGAAGGGTTTGCTGCGGCAAAGATGACTAGAGGGGGAGAATGGAATCTAGTTCAACACGCTACGCTGCGACGAAACACAAAGTTGGCCGCAGCGAAGGTGTCCCGAGAGGGATTCTCACTGAAATTTGATAAGTTGGCCGCGGCGAAGTCTCATAAACAGTAAGAAAACCAGAATAATACAACAAAAACACAAAGCAACAGAAGCTCAAAAATGCAAAGAATGCTATGAAATGTATGAAACTATATGGAAAAATCAAAATCAAAATCAAAATCAAAGTCAAGATCTTTATTTGTATATCTCAAAATTTTTATGCAATGCATGACCCATTATGCATAATGCAAAAATGTAACCTAATAGGCTCACAAAACCCCAATCAACTAAAGTTGACAATTAACTAGCCTAGGGAACCACTTAATGGCTCCTCGACAACGGCGCTATTTTGATGAGGACCTTTTGTCGTTCACCTTGGGGTTCTTAATAAAAAATAAATCCAAGTTATGCAGTATAGTGCAAACTCGAGTCGTTTCACTTTTGGGAACCTTTGTTAATTACCTAAGCTAGACTAAATGCCATGCAATGTAATAAAAAGGGGGTTTGGTTTTTAAGATTTAAATGAATGGTGACTAAACTGAATGCAATGAAAACAAACCTAAGCTATTATATTTTTGGATAATGATGATGGAATGGAAATGAATGATAGGAAATCTCCTGAGAATGGTTTTGATGGCAATCATAGTTCACTCAAGATATTAGGAATTTCACAAATCCATTAGGTTTCCTTAATAACAACCTCAATAACTCATTGAGTCCAATGTTTAAATCAATGAACTTCATTAATGAAAACATTGTTAAGCTCTCCTAATGTGTAATTTGAGAAGGATCATGCAATTGGTTCATTGCAACCCAAAATCAATTCAATATCAAAACATGACCATGTAAGATAAGAGAGAATCAAGAGAGTTACAAGGAAACATATATGTAACTACATATATTGAAGCACAGAATTCAACATTAACCAATCCAAACTACAAATGTAAATTATTAACTAATGATTACAGTAACAATCCCAAGTTTCTTAACTAACAATTTACAACTCCTAGACCTAGAAGCCATAAATTATAGCTAAAAATTGAAAACTGAAACTAAACTCCCCTTTGAAGTCTGGAAACTCATGCCACACCACCATTCTTTAAGAGTTGATAAACCCTAGCCCTCCATAGCTTCAAGAAAAGCTCCAACCGAAGTGAATTCGTCAGCCATGGCAGCGCTGAGAGTGGAAGGAAATGAGATGGAATGAAGAAAAGGTGAAGGAATGGATGGGGAAGAAGATGTAGGTGGAGAGGCAAGAAGATAAGAGAATAGAGGTGTTCTTGATGATAGAATGGAGTGATCTCTCGAAAATAGGGTTTTTAAGGGTTTTTAGGGGTCAATCTGGGTCAGATCGTATGAGTAGAGGGTCCATTTTTGCATTCTGGATCTGAATCTGATGTTACTGATACGAGAGAGTTTGCCACGACGAACTCAAAAGTTTACCGTGGTGAACTATTCTAGAGAAGAATTTTACTGAAATGTTGAGAGTTTGCCCCGGCGAACTATTCCAGAATAGTCACTAATGCAAATTTTCAGACTTTTGCCACAGCATAGCATTTTCTTGGAAACTCTCATGTTGTGTAATGCTTTAATCTTCAATCTTGGCTCTAATTCTCAAGTGTCCTACAATAAAAAGCAACAATTTGAAGCATCAATTGTCCTAGAAATCAATTGAATACAATTAATAACCAATTATGACAATTTTACCCTAAAAAAGACACTAACTCAAAGTAAGGACTCAATCTAAAGTAAGCACAATTATCATCAAAAGGAGCCAAAATCTATGATAAATACCCTT
>NW_021632321.1:0-54591 GCF_004799145.2 Neltuma alba | reverse complement strand
TAACCGGACTTCCGTGTGGCTATCTGAAGATTTCGAATACTCCAAGTACGCCCGAAATCCTTCAGGAGGAGATGAAAATTTTCTATTTGATTTCTGAACACTTGAAGCAGGAGAGGAGAGGAAGTAGTTGATGAATTTTTTTTGCTGAAATAATATAGATTTTGTTTCCTTTGGAGATTGGAATCTCCAAATTGATTCTGGATACGTAAAGTATAAACACTCTTAGCTTGAAACCGAAGAACCTCCAAATCTGTTTCTTTCAACTTTCAAGTATTGATTACTAATCTTCTGGTCAAGAAAAAAGTATTGATTAATAATCAATATGATATATTTAATATTGTGAATTAAATTATATTATTTTAATATGATCGATCTGATCCCAGTCCGACTAGTAACCCTTGATCTACTGCCTTAACCAATTTAATTCCTGATCCGGTTTTTTATTCCTTGATTAAAACTAAAATCTTAATAAGTTTGGCATGAAAAAATACTAGTTTTGCCATTTTCTTTGTATTACTTCCAGTTCTAATTATAAAAACTTATTAGTAGTCTATAAATGAGGTCTTATAAATAAGACTGGAGGTAGAATTTTCTTTTTAATTTCATTTGAGAAGGGGTTGGAAATAGCACATGTTTAAGGTAGGGTGTGAAAGTATTTTCCAAACTAAACTACATTATGATGCATTATAAGTTTTTATAGGAGATAGATATGTTATTTATGATAGACACATGACTAGTTTTTTGGAGTCTTTTTAGAACAGGACAAAAAAAAGGTTAGGATAAATAACTATAAGAAGGGACAACATAGTGACCGGGATGGGACGAGACACGGGACGAGGTCATCCCATCCGGGATGTTTACTTTTTTTTAATTCACTTATTAAATTATTAATATTAGTATTTGTTCTTTGTTCTAGTGATTTTTTTTTATTGTCAAAAGCATGATTTCTTTGTTATAATTTGGGCTTTTGCATAATAATTTTTTTTAATGTTTTTATCTTTCAAAACCTCAATTAAAATAAAAATGTAGCATAAAAAAATCCAAAATTTTGGCTCAAACTGCAGTTTTTTTTTTTGGGGATTGGAGGGTGGTTTGTTCCCCAAAAAATTGTAATTTGGGTCAAAATTTTGGTTTTACTCGTTGTATTCCCATCAGGATCAAGATAGCCATAGGACAGAGTATTGGAGTTTTACTGTGTCAAAAGAAGTCCCATATTACTTAAGATTGAGAAAATCTTAGTATTTATTAAGATGTGAGTTTGAGCCAATAAAATGGCCAAGAAGAGGAGTCTTTAGAACTGACCATTGGAAATGACTGTAAGTTTTATTCTTTCGTAAACCATATTAAATGGCGTTAAAATGTTTTAATTCACATTAATTAATTGTTTTAAAACCACCTTTTTAATTGTTATTAAAATCATCTTTTTATAACAGCCCAATGGTCACACATTATCTGCCTATAAAAGGCAATGCGTGATGCATGATTAAAGGGTGTTGAGTTCTATCCCCAAGACCTCCTCCTCTCTCACTTCTCCTGAGTTTTAAATTTCTGTTATTCTGTCACTTTACTCTACATAGGAATGGTCTGTTTAATCCTAAGAAGTGCCGCCTTTTATTCTAACCTGTGTGGCAAAATAACTCTTAAGGACAATGTCTTTAGATACGATTCGAACCATATTTTTATTATTTTTGCAAGTGTTGCCAACACAGGATCCATCTTGGTCCCATAAACACCCTAATTAGTTCACAATATCCTATATTAGTATTATTATTTTTTTATAATCATCAGACTTAATATAAGGTGCTAAACATATAATAAAATTTATCTTATTTGATATATCATATTATATTACATTTGATCCGTATACCTGCATCATAATTTTGATATTCTAGTTAAACGTTTTAAAATGATTGGTTAATATAATTTTTAATCTCACAAGTTTTCACAAATTTTGATTTTAGCCCATCGAGCCCTAAATCATAGGTTTTAGTCTTTTAAGAGATAAAATCTAAATTTTTATTGAATAATATAGAGTCATGTTTTAAATAAAATAAATTTGAGAGGTCAAAAGCTATGGTTTGAAACTTAATGGGCTAAAATTAAAATAAAGACAAATTTAAGGGACTAATAATTGTATTAAGCTCAAAATGATTATATAAATTAAAAAAAGAGTTTGCTTTTAAAAATAACTCATTTCTTGTAAGGATCATCCAATTCCTGTTATTCTTAGCATCGTATCACTCATTGGAGTAAAAATTAATTAACATATATTACCTTCGATGTTTAGTATAAGAGTTTATTTGATTTTTATTTTGATCCTAAATATAAGACACCAATCTACTTTATCTCTCATATTTATCCCTTTTTTTAATATAGTCCTTATAATAACGGTATTTCTAGCCAATACACTTGATTATCAAGGATATTTTAGGAAAGACAACACCTATTTATTACAAACAACTAAGTTAACTAATTTCTTTAATTTACTCATACTACCTCCAGTTTTTAATATAAAAGCTAGTTGACTGCTTTGCGTAAATTAAGGTAATTAGTTAAATTAATTATTTGTAATAAATATGTGTTTTTTTTAAATACCCTTACTAATCAAGTGTCATTTGATGAAACATTTAACGTATGCAACTATTGTAAGAATTATTTTAAAAAAAATAGATAAATATGAAAAACAAAGTAAATTATGATATTATATTTAAAACTAAATTAAAAGTCAAACTAGTTTTTATATTAAGAATCAATGTAGTATCTTTTGGCAAAATCACAATATGCTGATAATTTTTTACCAAGAACTATATATTACCAATGGAAATATTAAAATGTGTGTATATATATTTTTTGCCAATAATATATTATAATATTTTAATTAAAAAATAGGATGATTAGAACATATATATATACACACACATATATAGATATATATATATATATATGTATATGTGTGCTTGTATTTGTTCATATATTTTAAATTTTAAGTCTTGATTAAATATCAACCAAACACACACAAAAAAAAAACAAAGAAAGAAAAAGGGTACCCACTGAAATTTTATATTTATTGACGAGTGATTAAATGGACTATCCTTTTTGCTCAAAAAAAAAAAAAAAGGACTATCCTGGGCGAAATCCGAAAAACATCCTAGGAGAAATTCCCAAATATCATCTGATCCGAATATGAAGGCGATTTTTCCCAGATCGCTTCGGCTTCATACTCCATTGAGGCTTCGATTTGATTCATTGGACAAAGCTTTGTACGTTTTCCTTTCGGTGAACTGAAGAAGCATTGAAGCATTGCAGATGCTCCTCGTTCAATCTGATCCCAAATATGCTTTCTTCAGCTGCTGCAAGGTACTCCTCCTCCTTCACCAAATTTCCTCTCTTTGCTACTTGTACCTTCTTTCTCTCTTTCCCTTGTTCCCTCACTCTCAAATGTTATCTTCATTCCCACTCCCCAAACCCCAACAACATCCGCGACGCCGTTGATACAGTCACTCACTTCCTCCACATGCGGCCCCCTCCCTCTAGAAAACATATCAATAGGATTTTAGGGTCTATAGTGAAGATGAGACATTATCCCCTGGTTATCTCACTTCTTGCACAAGCCGAGTTGAAGGGCTACGTGCCAGATTTATGTAACCTGAGCATCTTGATCAATTGCCACTGCCACGTCGGTCAGATGGATCTTGCTTTCTCTCTGTTGGGGAAAATTTTCAAGATGGGCTATCAACCAAACGCTGTAGTTTTGACCACACTAATAAAAGGACTCTGTTTAAATCAAAATGTCGGCAAAGCTCTAGATTTCTACGATGACATAATGGCAAAAGGATTGAAGTTAAATGAAGTTAGTTATGGAACATTAGTAAATGGGCTATGTAAAATGGGGAAAACGACATCTGCTCTTAAATTGCTTAAAGTAATGGGGAGGCACCTTGTTAAGCCCAATATAGTTATATACAGCACAATCATTGATGCGCTTTGTAAAGAAGGACTAGTTAATGATGCACACAATCTCTATTTTGAAATGATTGACCACGGGATATCTCCAAATGTTGTTACTTATAGTAGTCTAATCCATGGCTTCTGTAGCATGGATCAATGGCATCAAGCAAATCAATTACTCAATGAAATGATATCGAAAGAAATACAACCAAATGTTTATACCTTTAACGTCCTAGTTGATGCATTATGTAAAGATGGAAGGATTGTACAAGCTCAAGCTGTATTTGCTAGGATGGTGAAGAGTGATCAAAGACCTAATGTTGTTACGTATAATGCTGTGATGGATGGACATTGTTTGACCAATAATATCATTGAGGCTAAGGAAGTTTTTAACAAGATGATTGAAAATGGTTTGGCACCTGACATTGTTAGTTATAGCATTTTGATCAACGCATGCTTTAAGATGAAAATGGTGGATCAAGCGATGGATCTTTTTAAGGAATTGCATTCCAGAAATTTGGTTCTTGATGTTTTAACTTATAATTGCGTTATTGATGGGTTGCTCAAATCACAAAGAATCTCATACGCGCAAGATATTATTTATGAGATGCACGAGAGGGGTCTTCACCCTGATTTAATCACTTATACCATCTTGTTAGATGCATTTTGCAAAATGGGACATCTTGACAAGGCAATTGCATTATTTAGGCAAATTGTCAATCAAGGATTTCGGCCTGATGTGAAGACCTATACTATACTTATTGATGGTTTGTGCAAAGGTGGTAGATTAAATAATGCATGGGACACTTTTCAGTATCTTTTGGCTGAAGGTTACCAGCTAGATGTGCGTATCTATACTGCTATGATTCATGGACTTTGCAAAGAGGGTTTTCTTGATGAAGCCGTGGCCTTGCTTGATAGAATGGAAGAGAACAATTGCCTCCCTAATTCCATAACTCTCAACATTGTTATTCCATATCTTCTTGAAAACAATGAGAATGACAAGGCAGTTAAAGTTCTCAGTAGAATGATTGATGGAGGCGTGCTGAAGAAATAAAACAAGGTGAGATCTACTGCACCTCAAATTGATTTGCCACAAATATTCATGTTAACTACCATGAGCGGTTGGCAAAAGCTTGTATTGTGAATTTACACAGTTAATTGACTTGTTTGGCAAGAATATGGTTTGATGGGTAATTGTCTTTTTATGTACCGTTAATATGTGGTCAAGTATCATATGTTTCCACTGGCGATGTACTTTTTCTTTCTATGGGAACAAGAGAAGGTCCGGCTTGCAATACCCCTGGTGCTGTCATTTCCTTTCTATTTTCTTCCTAATTTTTGTTAAAAAATGGAGTGGAAATTGCATATCTTTCTTTGAAGAAACAAGATATGCTGGGGAAGTATTATGAAAGTTAAATGCCCAAATATAAATTTTTTTTGTGGTGAAGCGATCATAGATTTTAGTGTCTTGTTGATGAATATCCTCGTCTTATATTTATTCTTTATCAGGAATAGCTCAGGTTTCTTCTTTATTGATGATACTGGAAGTTAGAATTTTACAAGAGGATGGGAAGTAATTTTCAACCATTCCTGATCGCTGCAATTGATGTTTATAAAAGAAATATGAAATATACATAGCAGGATACTTAGCAATCCTAGGTTTCTCTTAATTGCGGTCTCACTAAGGCTAAAGCACATAGAAATAGTAGTATAGACTCATGAAAATGTTTGTTTCTATGTTAATGGCAGTGTTTTGCTCCATCTTCTTTGGTCGCTTACTGTTATAGTTTTTAGATTTACTAGGAAATTGTCGGCACTAAGTTTGGGGGCGTCTTTTGTGGCTTTATCTTGCGGTGATATCAGCATTTTGTTTTTTGAAATTTTTTTAATTCATAGCTGTATTAATCGGAAGGAATGGCGGAGTTTGTCGTCATAACTTCGTTTTATGATTTGTGTTCCTCCGATAAGGATTTTATGTTGTGATTCGATAAGCATTTCCTTTGCTAGTTTGCTGATTTTCTTCAATAAGTGGTTGTGCTTCATTCAACCCTGCATTATGTTAATGGTACTTGATTGATTGCTTTTCGGTGAGTGGCTCAAGGCCTAGTGATACACGATTATGACGAGGTAACAGACATTTTTAATTTTGAATTTTACCTTTCCGAATTTGTTGAACATATATTCATGATTTTATATATTTATATCTCCATCCTAAAATTTTAAGGTTAGTTTGTCACGCAGGTTTCTGACAAAAAAAAAACAGGTTAGTTTGTCACATTGTGAAGAATAAAAGACCTGATGAAATTTTTATACTATGAAGATGTGAAATATTTGATATGACATTGTACAAAATAACTTGTGAGCAGAAACCTGTTTGAGGAGGTTATATCTATATTATTTTAGGAAAGGTACTTATGTAGATCTTATTTTTATCACAAAGAAGGGGGGCTGTATTTGGGATAAATGTCTATTTTTGGGCCTGTGATAGGGATGACTCACATTGAGTCGGAGCAATATGTGTCTGCTGGTCAGTTTGGCAATTTAATCCCGAGTGGACAATGTTGGTATTTTACTATTTCAGCTACAAAGTCATTTCCGGGATTTTTATTTTACATTTCTAAATTTGGAATTTAAAAATGCTTGTTCACAACCACATTTTTTATATTAATTTTTCATGAGTTTATATATTTGATGCACGTATTTGCTTCCTAAAATTTTAAGATTAGTTTGTAACATGACAAAGAGTAACACTTGGTAAAATTATTATGCTACCTTTGACCCTTAGTGTAAAAACTAAAAGACTAATTTGCGTCAATTAAGAAAATTAGTTGAGTTAGTTATTTGTAATAAATGGGTATTTTTTATAAAATATCATTGCTAATCAAGTGTATTGGCTAGAACTACTATTATTACAAGGACTATCTTGAAAAAATAAATAAATATGGGGAGAGATAAAAGTGAATTGGGGTCTTATATCAATCAATCAATCATTGTATTCTTGAAAACTTGTAATACCGTATTTGTTTGAAAATGGATCGAGTATGAAATTATAGAATCCAAATATATTCAATTAATGAGATTTAAATAATATCTTGATTGAAATTTGAATATATTTAATTAAATAGGAAACATTATAAATAAATGCAATTATAAATAAATGCATTCATGGCCTCTTCCCACCTTAGCGTCTCAAAATCCCTCTCAAATCTCAGCGCCCCTGATGCAGGCAACAAGTCTTTAGGATTTTGTAGACCCATCACTATATCTCTGAGATTTTTTTGCTTCTTCTCTGGCAAAGAGAAAGAGAGCGCCACATGGCTTCCTAGAATTCAGCTCCACTTGAACTCACTTGAGAATTCTTGGGTTGGTTCGCTTTTTCCGTTGGGCAAGTTTTGTTATAATTGTTGCAGAAAAAGGTTGTTAATTTTCATCCTGTTTTTGGGTGGAAGGGCAACTTGGGTAGGTAATAAATTTATGCTTTGCTTGGATGGGAAGAAAAGTTGGAAGAAAAGAAAATGGAAGGAGAGAAAATAGAGATAAGAAAAAACTAGAGGAAAAATGTTATCATCCCTATTGCTTGGATAGATGAGAGAAAATAGAAAAGAAAGAAAATTAATAAATATCCAAATGACTAAAATGTCCTTATCAAATATATCACATTTAAAACTAAATTAAATTAAATATTGTGATAGAAAGATTATACTAACATTGGCGTCATGAAATAATTAAAATCAAGTTATTTGATTGATATATATTTTCATATTATTACATTTTAAAGCCAAATTATTTAATAAAAATATTGTTTTAAGATAAAAGAAATAAAAAATGAATAAATTTTTAAATATAATAAAAGAAAATAAATATGAAAAGTATGAGATAGTAGGGGTAGTTATGAAAATCTTGTTTTCCTTCCCAAATCTCTCCATATATGAAGAGAAAATTTGGAGAGAAAATGAGGTATGGGACCCACCTTATTTTTTCCCCCACTTTTCCTTCCTCCCACATTTTCTCTCCTACCCAAGCAAAAGAAAAGTTGTTTCCCCTCCTGTTTTCTTCTCTTATTTTCTTTCCTCCCTAATTTTTCCTCAATCCAAGCAGGGGGTTAAGGAGCTCATAATATTGCCACACTGTGAGGCAATGGAAAAAGGCTCCACCATGCAATAGAAGAAAAAAGGACTTCTTAGATAGTCACGGATCCAAACAAAAAAAGATAGTCAGGAGTTGTTTTCTGTGATAACATAATTTCAAACACACCTGCATATTATAGCCTTTTAGCCTCAACCTTGTGCTATCCCATCTGCATTAAATTCATTACCCAATCCACTGTTCATGCCATCAAAAATCCTACACGAACTCATTAGCTTCAGCCTATAAGTATTAGTCATTTCATTACCCACTTCACTGTTCAATATTTCTGATTAAATTACTTTTTGTTCTTTCAAGCTGTCAATGATTTTTTCCGCGAATTTGAACTCGAGAGACTTGCGAAAAAGAGCATATAGTTCAGTGATTTGTTGTCAAATTATAAAGCTGAAGTTTTGTAGTTCAGTACTAACGCTGAGATTCAATGAAATAATTACGGGGTATACAGCGTGACACCTTCTAGGTAGGACTATTTTGGGCTCATTTTTTGGACCCACTTACAGCAACAGTAAACTTAGGAAAGATAGAGTTGGGTTGATGTAGAAAGTGAATCAATAGTAATTAGGAAAAATTGGAGATAAATTTCTCATTACAAGTTTAATTCGCAAATAGTCTCTAACATGATTGATTGCATAAAGAAAAATTAGTTACATGCAAAGGAATGTAAGTTACAAAATATTATTTGGATATAAAGAATTAATTTGCACATAGAGAAGATGATTTGTACAAGACATATTTTACTTTGCTTTTTATATTTATCGTTGTTTTTCTAAACTATTCTTATTAATTGCACATATTAAGAAAGTTTGCATTAGGAGGTCGTTTTAATGCAAATGATTTAAGAGGGTAACTTAAGAAAACAAAAACATATTTATTATAAATAACTATTTTTTCAGTATCTATAAATTAGTTATCAAACTTTTATAGATAGTATTATATTTGGCAAGTAATAAACAAATAATTCCCACAAATTTCAAATACATGTAATTTTTTTTTGGTGAAAAAAATGTTGGCATGGCTTTCAACTGAATGTTTACCTTTCTTGTTTATGGTGGGAAGTTATTGTTTTATTTCCATGCCGATTCATTGTTTCCTTTAGACTGCAGCTAAAGAATGTTTGGCGTTAAAAACTACTTGTTTTGCCATTTCCTATGTATTTTTCTTTTTAATTTCAGTGGAAAAGAGGTTGGAAATGGCATGTGTTTAAGGTAGGGTGTGAAAATATTTTAAAAGCTAACCTACATTATGTTACATAATAAGTTTTTATAATGAGTTAATATAATTTTTAGTCTTTTAAGTTTGTCTTTATTTTGATTTTGGTCTCTCAAGTTTGTCTTTATTTAAAACATTGGTCCCTATAATTCCCATAATTCCCTATAATTCGATAAAAATTTAGACCATTTTGTTTCTTGAGTGATTAAAACCTACGTTTTAAAATTTGAGAAACCAAAATTAAAATGAAAGCAAATTTAAGAAATTAAAGATTATATTAACCTTTTTACAAAGAAAGATTATTTATGACAAACATGTGATTAGTTCACAATATCTCATATTAGTATTATTATCTTTTATAATCATCAGAGTTAATGCAACGTGCTAAACATATAATAAAAGTTAACTCATTTGATATATCATGTTATATTACATTTGATCCATATGCGTACATTATAAGTTTTAACATTCTAATTAAACATTTTAAAATGATTATATAAATCAGAAAAATACTTGGCCATAAAAATAACTAAAAAAGTTAGCGTAATCATCTCATATAAAGATCGTGCAATTCCTTTTATTCTCAGTATCACTCAATGAAATAAAAATTAATAAATATATAATTTTTAGCAAAATCACAATAACTTGATAAATTTTTACCAAGAACCATATATTACTAATGAAAATATTAAAATGTATATGTTATTATATTATATTTTTTGCCAACTATATATTATTATATTTTAATTAAAAATTATTATGATTAGAATATATATAGCACAATAAATGGACGTGTCCCAAATGTCATCTGATCCAAATACGAAGGCGATTTTTCCTTAGCACAAGTTTGTATTGTGAATTTACACAGTTAATTGACTGGTTTGGCAAGAATATGGTTTGACAGGTAATTGTTAGTATAATGGATAGTTCTCATAAGCGCATTCAGTAGAGAACATTTTGAAGTTCACACCATTATGGCTTTTATGAGGCAAAATTGAAATTATTCTTTAGTGCTTGCTTATTTATCTTTAGAAAGGTTGTTTGGTATTCGATGGTCAATTCCTAACAAAACTGTCCCGTATTCTTGAATCTTTATCTTATGCGTGCATTGGCTGACATTTAGTTATAAATAAAGCTGAGACGTATACAATATTGCGAGATGAGCAGGTTTCTTGAGTTTTAAGGAGGTGTTTGGATAGGAACCAAACCATGGTTTCAGAAGTGTTTTTACGGTTTACGAAGTAAATATGGGGAGGAATTTATCTTATTTTGCGAAAAGTACTTTTGAAATCATGGTTTGGAGGTTGCCAAATCCCTGTAATAAAAAAAAAAAACTAAATAAGAAACAAGACAATGGATATCCTTGATGAGTTAAGAAAATAAAAAACATATCCACTCAGTGGACTGATGTGGAATTTTAGATGTGTTATTGTAGTTGACCAAGGTTATGTACTGTATTGTGGTCAAGTATTATATGTTTCCATTGGTGATACACTGTTCCTCTAGATGGGTACAGGAGAAAGTCTGGCTTGCAGTATCCCAGGTGCTGCCGTTTCTTTTCTTTTCTTTTTTTCCCTAATTTTCTCTTAAAAAAGGGGATGAAATTGCATATCCTTCTTTGAAGAAGCAAGATTTGCTGTGAAAGTTATTATGAAAACTAAATGCCTAAGTAAAAAATTTTTATGGGGAAAAGATTATAGATTGCTGTGTTTTCTCTATCAATGCATGTCGTGCTCGAATCTCGATTTTCTTATAAAGGAAAATAAAAAAAAGAGTCACCATCAAATTGTAGGAAGGTGATTTTGGAAATATTTTATAAAAGACAGCTTGCAAGCAAAAACAGATTAGGATTCAGAAGTTGATTGTGCATGAGAAAAGTGTTAGACACTTCACAGCATCCGTTCATGAGAATGATTATCCTAAGTTGACTATAACAATAATATGGCCTTTTATTATATTTTAATTACCAAACAAGGAATGATTAAAAGAAAGAAAACGTTTTTTATTTACTAAAAGAGAAATATAAAAGAAAATAAAATAATTATTTACAATGGTAGATTTAACCTAAAATAAAAGCCTAGGACCTACATACCCTTTAGAGGGATCAAAACCCATATAGTTTGTGAGTAAAAATACGTATCACTTGGTTGATATTTTTAAGATAAATATTTATTTGATTTATTTAAAAAAGATATTTTTTGTGGGTTTTTTGTTTTTTAATTCATGAAAACAATTTTTATATTTTTATTGAGAAAATATTTTTTTGAAAGAAATCTTAGATTATCCTCTCTGCACAAAGATTCTAATAACCTCGCATGGAAGGATAATTGTTTGAGTCTGCCGAGGTTCTAGAAACCTCACACAGCTCTAAAAAAATCTTAAAATTATATTTTTTTAATGAAAAAGATGAGCTTTTATTTTATTTTCATTTGTGAAAAAAGGGTCAAAATCATTTTTCTCATTTTATTAAAAAAACTTGAGCAACCTCATTAAGATTTTAAAAATCTTACACGACATAGATTAAGAAAAAAGGTTGAGAAATTAAATTACTTTTATTTTCAGTATACTTCTTCCAAAATGATATAAAAGAGAGTATAGAAGAAACATAACAATCTGATCCCAAGCAGAGTTATCAAAATAACAACCATTTTCACCCATTGCAAATCACAAGCAAAAGAAAAGCGTCAGGTAGAGCTGGTAATATGGGTTGAACCTGTAAGTCCAACTTGCCAACCTGCCAAAAATAACAGGTTAGGGTTAGCTAAAAGCCAACCCGCCAGTAAACAAATCTTTTTAACCTGCACTGTCAGGCCTGCAACCCGCTACGGGTTAGCCTGTCAACCTACGGGCTAACCCGCATTTATTTTTTTATTTTTAAAATTTTTAAAAATTATTATAATTGTATTATTGTATATAATATTATATCTAAAAAATTAAAAAAATACCTATATAATTTATTTGGTACTTCTAATCAAATATTTCAACAAAAAAATAAAAAATCTCATTATATTTTTTAAATATTGAATAAAAAAATTAAAAGATAAAGTAAATAATTGTTGGCAGGTCAACCCACCAACTCACCTTGACGGGTTAGGGTTGGCTAAAAACCAACTCGCCTTCAAACAATACTTTTCAACCCGACCTATATAAGTTGAACGCATGTATTACCACCCCTAGCGTCAAGTAAGCCTATATTACGAGTTAAGCCTGGCATGTGGAATATCCAACGAATTGCATGTCGGGATTGGCGCAACAATGAGCGTCAAGTAACAAAGAGATCTTAATGTCACAGTACCTATTTACTGATCTTGTATCTTTTTCCTCGCAATTCTTATTCTCTTATTTATAGACTTCAACTAAGATTTTGTTATTTTCCTTTAATTTTGGTTTTTAATTTTTTTTAAAATTATGAGTCATAATATCATTTGCCATTTAAGCACTAAATCACCATCAATTTGTGATTTTTATTTTTATTTTTTGTTTTCTTAACTTCCAATTAGGGGCCAATCATTTTTAAATGGAGGATTTTTATTTTTTTCCTGATTTTTCTTACTTTTCTCTTTAATGTGTCCATCCTACGTTTCCTAATTTAGAGGTCAGTCAACAATAAACCACATCTTCTTTTTTTATTATTAGTTATGGTGGGGAAGATATTCTTGCCTGATTTTTCTTTTTTGGGGAGATTTTCAAACTTGGTCTCCAAAAAAGAATCAAGAAAGATTTTTCTATTATCTTTTTTGTTGTTTTTAATGTTTTTATTTATTATTTAGTGGCCCGGACAAAATGGGGTGTTAGAGGATGACAAAATACTTTTTAACCATTCTTGATAACTGCAGTTGATGGTTAAGAAATATGAAATATACATAATAGTATACATAGCAATCCCAGTTTTCTCTTCATTGACCTCTCATTAAAGGCTAAAACAACATAGTAATAGTAGTATAGACTCATGAAAATGTCAGTTTCTATGTTAATGGCGTGTTTTGCACCATCCTTTTTGGTGGTCTACAGTAATAGTTTTCTGATGTACTGGGAGATCGGTCAGCATTAAGCTCGGGGATGTCTTTGGTCGCTTTATCTTGCAGCGATATGAGCATTTATTTATTTATTATTCTTGGCTGTTGTAATTGGTTTGAATGGCAAAGTTTGTTGCCATCGCTCGGTTTTATGATTTGTACTATATGTCCATGATTCGATTAGATTGTACCTTAAAAAAAGGTTGTGGTGTGGTCAACCATCAGTTCCTTGCAAAACGATCTCATACACGTGAAGTTTAAAGTGTATAGGCTGCTGACATTTAGTTATTTAACCTGAGCATGTTGATCAATTATTACTGCTATGTTGGTCTGATGGATTTTGCTCTCTCTATATGGGGAAAAATTTTAATCAAAATGTTGGGAAGGCTCTAGATTTCTAAATAGGCTATCCAAAATGCGGAAAACAAGATCCGCCATTAAATTGCTTAAATTAATGGAGAGGCACATTGTTAAGCCCAATATAGTTATGCATAGCACAATCATTTATGCGCTTTGCAAATAAGGGCTTGCCAATGATGCATGCAATTTGTATTTTGAAATGATTGATCGTTGGGTGTCTCCAGGTATTTTTACTTATAGCAATCTTATCCATGGCTTCCATAGTGTGGATCAATGGCAACAAGCAAATCAAATACTTAATGAGATGATATCTAAAGACATCCACCCAAATAATTATACGTTTAACATTCTGGTTGATGCATTACGTAAAGATGGAAGGATTAATGAAGCTCAAGGTGTATTTGTTACGATGGTGAAGAGTGATCAAAGACATGATCTTGTTACCTACAATTCTTTAATGTATGGACATTGTTTGACTAATAATATCATTGAGGCTAAGGAAGTTCTGAATAGGATGATTAAAAATGATTTGGAACCTGACCTTGTTACTTATAATATTTTGATCAATGCATGTTTTAAGATGAAAATGGTGGATGAAGCCTTGGATCTCTTCGGTGACTTGCATTACAGAGATTTGGTTCCTAATTTTGTAACTCTATAGTTCTGTTATTGATGGCTCGGTCAAATCACAAAAAATCTCATGCGTGCAAGATATTATCTACAAGATGCATGACAGGGGTCTTTACCCTGACATAACAACTTACAGTATCCTGCTAGATGCATTTTGCTAAATGGTTCATCTTGACAAGGCAATCACACTACTTAAGCAAATTGTTAGTCAAGGATTTCAGTCTGATGATGGTTTATGCAAAGGTGGTAGATTAAACGATGCGCGGGAGACTTTTCAGTATCTTTTGGCCAAAGGTTATCATATGGATGTCTACGTGTATACTGCTATGATTCATGGATTTTCTAAACTAGGTTTGCTTGATGAAGCCGAGGCCTTGCTTGATAGAATGGAAGAGAACAATTGCCTCCCTAATTCCGTAACTCTCAAAATTATCATTTGACATCTTGAAAATAATGAGAATGACAAGGCAGTGAAACTTCTACATAGAATGATTCTTAGAGGCGTGCTGAAGAAAAAAAACAAGGTGGGGTATACTGTAGCTCGAATTCATGTTCCACGAATATTGATGTTTAGCTGGCATGAGTGGTTAACAAAAGCTTGTATTGTGAATTTACATAGTTAATTAACTGGTTTGGGAAGAATATAGTTTGATGTGTAATTGTCATTGTAGTGGATAGCTTTTACAAGCATTTTCAGTATGGAACATTTGTAGGTTCACACCATTATGGCTTACACCAGCCAAAATAGAAATTATTCTCTAGTGCTTGCTTTATGATCTTTAAAAGGCTTGTCTCGTGATCAATGGTCAATTCCAAGGAAAACTATATCATATACTTGAATTTTAATCATACATGTACATAGGCTGAGATTTATTTACAAATACAGCTGAGATGTTGCATATTGCAAGATGAGGAAATTTCGTCAGCTTAAGATTGAAATTCCCTGTAATAAAAAAATAAAATGAAAAAGCAGAGCAAGGAATAACAGAGATAAGTTAAGGAAATGAAAAACAGCCGCACTCAGTAGACTGATGGGGAATTTTAAATGCACTGTCACTATGTGGTCAAGTGTCATATGTTTCCATTAGGATGATGGTATGGCCAAAATCACTTGATGATAATTGCAATGTATGATTGTATCCAGTATCACTGAAAGTAGCTGTTTCTAGCATGCAAGTTTAGCTCAGATAATGTGCATTCCTGATAAGTGGTTTGATAATTATGTTTGGCAACTCATCTATGAATAACTCTTGTAAATTCAAATGCATGTAGTGGGTTTTTTGTGAAAAAATACAAGTGTTGGGGTGACTTGGTGAGATTTGTGTTATAGTTGGTAAATTATTGTTTTGATCTATGGTGATGCACTTTTCCTTTAGATGGGAGCACAAGAATGTCCGGATCGCAATACCTCTGGTCCTTCCATTACCTTTCTTTTTCCAATAAAAATCCGGGTGGAAATGGCATGTCCTTCTTTGAAGTAGCAAGATATCCTGTGAAAGTATTATGAAAGCTAAATGTCTAAATATACCTTTTTTATGGAGAAAAGATCATACGTTGGAGGTTTTGTTGACGAAGATCTTCCCCTTAGTTCTCTTCTTTGTCAGGAATAACTCAAGTTTCTTCCCAATAATGATGCTGGTCTTTAAAGTTTTATAAGAGGATCAACAAGTAATTTTTAATCATTCTTAATCAGTACATTTGAGGTTTACAAAAGAAATATGAAATATACACAGTAAGATACTTAGCAATCCTAGTTTTCTCTTAATTGACCTCTCACTGAAGGCTAAAACACAGTACTAGTAGCATAGACTCATGAAAAATGTCTGTTTCTATGTTACTGGCGTGTTTTGTACAGTCTTCTATAGTCCGTTTACGGTTCTGGTTTTCTTTTTTGTTTGCCTTTTTTTTTTTGGCCCAAACGGTTCTGGTTTTCTGATTTACTTGGAGACTGATCAGCATTCATCCTGGGGATGATTGAATTGTAGAGAATAAAAGGGAAGGGAAGCAAACATTTTATTTTTACATATTGTTCAATTTATATTTGACTCTGAACAGTTTTTTCTTCCCCTGTCTTCTATTATCATCAATTCAAACGTACTCTAGAAATCTTATCCTCAATTTGAAAGCGTTGTGGCATGTGTTTCTTTGATCTCCTTTTGACAGTTAAGCTCTATGTAGATTGCAGACAACATGACCCTACCATGGTTGCTCACTCAGATCTTGATTGGTAAGCCTTTGTGCTTCCAAGGCAGAAGTTCGTTCCACAAAAAGATTTAGCTAAGGCTGCATTCAGAGAATCAAAGAGGGAACTGGTTTGTGCTTTTTAACCTCAGTTGCCATTCTATCTTCCAATTTGTGCATTGCATTGACTTGGAGGTGTCATGGATTTTTCCTCTTCCAGTCCTTTCCTTTCAGGTTCAAGTCTTGCTTTTTCTAGCAATCTGTGATTGACATTTTTCTATTATCTCTCTGTGCTTGACATCTCCCAATGTGTCATGCTTTTTGGAGTTGATCTTATTTGTCAAGAATCCTTATTTGGAACATAAAATTATATCTCTTTCTCCCAAAGGATTTAGTCCTAGAAGAACAGAGCAGTAAAATTTGATGGCCTAACATTTCTTGGTTTGTGATTTGCAGGTTTCACTACCATTGTTAGTCCTTCATGGGGAGCCTGATACTGTAACGGATCCCTCTGTAAGCAAACTGTTGCACAAGAAAGCACGCAGTTCTGAGAAGAAGCTTAAACTTTACAGGCATGCTTGCCATTCTCTTCTTGAGGGTGAGCCTGATGAAGTAATACTTGAGGTTTTCAATGATATCATCGCTTGGCTTGATGATTACCGCTCAAAACACAATTCATCTTCATCTTGATGAATGAAGACTTTTGATCTGTGTTATCTTGTGGTTGAAGATTATTCAGATTGTTTTTATGGGAAGTCAAATTGAAAGCTGTATTGTTGTTTCAATAAAAATAGGGAGAGCATCCAATTTAGAAGCTATATTTGTTTATGACAATTTAAGCCATTTATTAGATCATGTCTATATATTAGCTCATGTTTGTACCATTTAAGAATAAAAAAATGGAATCGTAGGCTAGAAAATTGATTTCCTGTGTTTGACATGATTATGATTTGTTTGTATCACATTGTTTTGTTAAATATATTGTTGATGTTATTGATTTTGATTCTTCTAGTTTGATAGAAGCTGCTTATACTTGATCATCATAGTTTGGGATCCACTAAGTCAATTGGTTCCTGTGTTGGATTAAGTCTTGGATAAATGATATGATAAATGGACAAAATAGTATTCTTCTGAATTGATACTAAGTTGATTTTACGAAATTAGGGAATGAAACATGGTTTTTAGCATGATTTTTTGGCAAATTAAGGGGCCCTAATCCATTGAGACTTGTTTTGTAATTATTTTCTTTCATTGAGATCTTAATTATAATTCTCCCTTAATTAAATCTAGTTAGGCAAGAGGATCAATTAGGAGTTTTGAAATCCTAAAAATTTACATCACTGCCCTTAAATGTTTATTAGCCTCTTTCCTCTGTCCTCAATCAGTAATCTTTCTCCCTTTCCAATAATCAAATACCTCCTGCCATCCAAAAGAATAAAAATAAGATGTTAGCTACTTAAAGACCGTTCACTAATAAAATTTTTATTTCAGCAGTGGAATTCGAACTCATAAACTTATAAGTTATCAGTCCATTTCTTACTAACTGAACTAATTCTTATTAGTATAAATCTCCATTCTTATTGTTGCCTTATTCTTGAATGGTGGTACCCTAAACACAATTTAATGAAGCTGATATACTAAACACAATGTGTTTCAAATGTTGTCTTTATCTTGAGAGGGAAAAGACTGGTAAATAGTTAAGGACATTGAGGTAAATTCAAAGAATTAAAAAAAATTCTAATTAGTAGACTTGGTTAGGAATTTGATGAAAATGTAAGCCTGAATCTGGTTTTTAATATTTCAATTAAATTTAACTGGAATTTTCCCATTATGGAAAAGTAAATTTCATCACAGACATATAACATGACTTTAATTTCATAATCTTCCAAAAAAAAAAACCAGTACTTTACCAATAAATAAAAGAAAACGACCCGAGCGCCTTAAACCCGAACAATAAAAGTCTCATTTTATTATGCCGCCTTCCCAGATTAGATACACAGCGTCGGAGCTCAGCTCTTCGAATCTGAAGCGGAAGATGTTGCAATGTACTCCACGATTATACCCAGGCAACATAGGACATCCTTTTAAATTTGAATTTTATTTTGTTGAATTTGTTGAACATATATTCATGATTTTATATATTTATATCTCCATCCTAAAATTTTAAGGTTAGTTTGTCACACTGTGAAGAATAAAAGGCCTGGTGAAATTTTTATACTATGAAGATGTGAAATATTTAATATGACGTTATACAAAATAACTTGTGAGCTCTATATGTAAAGAGAAGCCTGTTTGAGCAGGTTATATATATGCATTATTTTAGGAAAGGTGCTTATGTAGATCTTATTTTTATCACAAGAAAGGGGGATGTATTTAGGATAAATGTCTATTTTTGGGCCTGAAATGGGGATGACTTACATTGACTTGGAGCAATATGCGAGTCTGCTGGTCAGTTTGGCAATTTAATCCCGAGTTGACAATGCTGCTGTTTCACTGTTTCAGCTACAAATTCATTTCCGGGATTTTTATTTTACATTTCTAAATTTCTAATTGAAAAATTCTTGTTTAAAGCCGCACTTTTTATATTAATTTTTCATGATTTTGTATATTTGATGCACGTATTGGCTTCCTAAAATTTTAAGATTAGTTTGTAACATCACAAATGAGTAAATGTAATATTGGCCCCATGAGGTTTTTTTAACACAAACAATGCCTTCGGTTTTGATATAAAAATTAAGAAAAATTATTGTATAGCCCTGCGTAAGCAATCTAATCATTAAAAAAAACTTATAACAAGTAAGTAATATGCATGCATAACAAGTAAAAAATATGCATCTATTATTATTTCCTCACTAGTTATTGCATGTTACTTCTGGTCCCAAAAAAAAAAGTTATTGCATGTTAGGTACATGTTATGAAAATTATTACTAATTTTTAAGTTACTTATGTATGACTGTCCAATAATTTTTCTTATTTGATAGCGCTGGTTGAGGTTACATTTAATGTTGAATATAAGATTTCAATTTACTTTGTTTTTTATATTTATTGTTATTTTATTAAACTATTCTTATTAATTACACATTTCAAGAAAGTTTGTATCAATGGCTAGTTTCAATACAAATGATTTAAGAAGGTAATTTAAAAAAACAAAAACAAATTTATTATAAATAACTAATTTTTTAATATTTATAAATTAGTTATCTAATTTTTATGTTAAAGATCGAAGATAAAGAGGTAGTATCATGTTTGGCAAGTAATAAACAAATAATTCCTGCAAATTTCAAATACATGTGATTGTTTTTTTGTGAAAAAATACGTTGGCATGGCTTGCAACTGAATGTTTACCTTCTTCTTTATGGTGGGAAGTTATTATTTCCATGCGGATTCATTGTTTCCTTCTTCTTCTTTCTTTTTTTTTTCTTGTGGTAACAAAGACAAGCTGTGCGTGAAGGAGAAAACTAAAATCTTAATACGTTTGGCATGAAAAACTAGAATGCAGCTAAAGAATGTTTGGCATGGAAAACTACTGGTTTTGCCATTTTCTTTGTACTACCTCTGTTTCTACTTATAAATCTTCGTTGGTAAACTACAAATGAGGTTTTATAAATAAGACTGGAGGTAATATTTTCTTTTTAATTTTGTTTGTGAAGGGCTTGGAAATGGCACGTGTTTAAGGCAGGGTGTGAAAGTATTTTACAAACTAAACTACATTATGATGCATTATAAGTTTTATAATAGACATATATGTTATTTATGACAGACATGTTACTAGTTTTTGGAGTTTTTTAGGATGGGACAAAAAAAAAAGTTTAGGATAAACAAAATTTTGGTTTTACTCGTTCTATTCCCATCAGGATCAAGACAGTCATGGCACGAGGTGTTAGAGTTTCAGTGTATGAGTGTGTCAAAACAAGTCCCTTATTATTTAAGATTGAGAAAATGTTAATGCTTACTAAGATGTAAGTTTAAGCTAATAAAATGGCTAAGAAGAGAAGTCTTTAGAACTGACCGTTAGTAATGACTGTTGAAACATTTATGTGTCTTAATTAGTCATTTTTATTTTTTCGTAAACCATATTCAATGGCATTAAAATGTTCTAATTTACCTACCGTTAGAAATAACTGTTGAAGCATTTATGTGTCTTAATTAGTCAGTTTTATTCTTTTGTAAACCATATTCAATGGCGTTAAAATGTTTTAATTTACCTAAATTAATTGTTTAAAAACCACCCTTTTAATTATCATTAAAATCATCTTTAATCATCATTATAACAACCCAACGGTCAAACGTTATCTGCCTATAAAAGTCAATGCGTTGTGCATAGTTAGAGGGTGTTGAGTTCTATCTCTGAGATCTCCTCCTCTATCACTTCTCTTGAATTTTAAATTTCTGTTATTCTGTCACCTTACTCTATGCTGGAAGGGTTCATTTAATCCTGAGTAGTGCTATCTTTTATTCTAACCTGTGTGGTGAAATAACTCTTAAGGACAATGTCCTTAGATATGACTCGAATCATATTTTTATTATTTTTACAGGCGTTGCCAACACAGGATCTATCTTGGTCCTATCCTGTCTCACAAACACCCCTAATTAGTTCACAATATCCTATATTAGTATTATTATCTTTTATAATCATCATACTTAGGGGTGTCTTAACAGGAACCAAACTATGATTTCAGAAGTGATTTTACAATATACAAAGTAAATAGGGTTAATTAATCTGGAAGTCCTTATAGTTTTAACCAATTTTGAATTAGGTCCTTATAGTTTTTTTTCTTTTTATCAGGTCCTTATACTTTCATCTATTTTTAATTAGGTCCTCACATTTATTTTTCTTTTATTAAGTCCTTATAATTTCACTAAAATTTTAATTAGGTCCATCTAGTTTTAATTTTTATTTATTAATTAAATATGAACTTAATTAAATAAATTAGTACTGAAATATAAAATATTAATAATTATATATAAAAGATAAGTAATATAATTAATTAATTAAGGAAATTTTTTTAAAAAAATTAATTTTTTTTGCTAAAAAATAAAATTATTATAATAATTCATTATTTTTAGAATATTATTGTTTATAAACTAATATTATATAATATATACTATTTTATGTTTATAAAATAGTACTATTAGACTTTATAAAATAAAGAATAAAAAATTCAGGGACTTACTTAAAAATAAGGTGATCTTATAAGGACTTGATAAAAAGAAAAATAAATGCAAGGACCTAATTAAAAACAGGTGAAAGTATAAGGATCTGATAAAAAGAAAAAAAATTATAGGGACCTGATTTAAAATTGGTTGAAACTATAAGGACTTGCAGATTAATTATCCCAAGTAAATATATGAAGAAGTTTATTTTGATTTGCGAAAAAAATGTTTTTAAAAAGTACTTCTCCTCATTCCCAAACACCCCCTTAATATAACATGCTAAACATATAATAAAATTTATCTTATTTGATATATCATATTATATTACATTTGATCCGTATATTTACATTATAATTTTGATATTCTAGTTAAACATTTTAAAATGATTGGTTAATATAATCTTTAGTCTCACAAGTTTATACAAATTTTGATTTTAGCCCATCGAGTTTTAAATCATAGATTTAGTCTTTTAAGAAATAAAATCCAAATTTTTATTGAATTATATAGAGTCATGTTTTAAATAAAAATAAATTTAAGAGATCAAAACCTACAATTTGAAACTTGAGGGGCTAAAATTAAAATAAGGGTAAATTTAAAAGACAATAATTGTATTAACCTGAAAATAATTATATAAATTAGAAAAAGAGTTTGCTTTTAAAAATAACTCAAAGGACTAACATAATTATTTCTTATAAGGATGATCCAATTCCTGTTATTCTTAGCATCATATCACTCACTAGAGTAAAAATTAATAAACATATATTACCTCTGATGCTTACTATAAGAGCTCATTTGATTTTTATTTTAGTCCTAAATATAAGACCCAAATCCATTTTGTCTCTCATATTCACCTTTTTTTAAAGATAGTTCATGTAATAATGATATTTTTAGCCAATACACATGATTATCAAGGACATTTTAAGGAAAACAATACCTATTGATTACAAATAACTAGCTTAACTAATTCCTTTAATTTATTTAAATTAGTCAACTAGTTCTTATACTACCTCCAGTTTTTAATATAAAAGCTAGTTGACTTTGAGTAAATTAAGGTAATTAGTCAAATTAATTATTTGTAATAAATAAATATTATTTGTCCTGAAATACTCTTACTAATCAAGCGTCATTTGATGAAATATTTAACATGTGCAACTACTGTAAGGATTATTTTGAAAAAAAATAAATAAATATGAGAGATAAAATAAATTATGGTTTTATATTTAAGACCAAATTAAAAATCAAATTAATTTTTCTATTAAGAAACGGAAGTAATATCTTTTAGCAAAATCACAATATGTTGGTAATTTTTTACCAAGAACTACATATTACCAATGGAAATATTACAATGTGTATACATATTTTTTTGCCAATGATATATTATAATATTTTGATTAAAGAACAGGATGATTAGAACATAGATACACACATATGCGCGCGCGCTTGTATTTGTTCATATATTTTAAATAGGATGATTAAATATCAACCAAAATATTGAAAAAGAAAAAGAAAAAGGGTAATCCGAAAAACACAATAAAATGGACTTATCTTTATGATCTGATCCGAATATGAAAGCGCTTTTTCCCAAGTTTCTTCCAGCACGCTTCGGCGGCATACTCCATTCAGGCTTCGATTTGATTCATTGGGCAAAGTTTTGTGCGTTTTCCATTCGGTGAACTGAAGAAGCATTGAAGCATTGCAGATGCTCCTCGTTCAATCTGATCCCAAATATGCTTTCTTCAGCTGCTGCAAGGTACTCCTCCTCCTTCACCAAATTTCCTCTCTTTGCTACTTGTACCTTCTTTCTCTCTTTCCCTTGTTCCCTCACTCTCAAATGTTATCTTCATTCCCACTCCCCAAACCCCAACAACATCCGCGACGCCGTTGATACAGTCACTCACTTCCTCCACATGCGGCCCCCTCCCTCTAGAAAACATATCAATAGGATTTTAGGGTCTATAGTGAAGATGAGACATTATCCCCTGGTTATCTCACTTCTTGCACAAGCCGAGTTGAAGGGCTACGTGCCAGATTTATTTAACCTGAGCATCTTGATCAATTGCCACTGCCACGTCGGTCAGATGGATCTTGCTTTCTCTCTGTTGGGGAAAATTTTCAAGATGGGCTATCAACCAAACGCTGTAGTTTTGACCACACTAATAAAAGGACTCTGTTTAAATCAAAATGTCGGCAAAGCTCTAGATTTCTACGATGACATAATGGCAAAAGGATTGAAGTTAAATGAAGTTAGTTATGGAACATTAGTAAATGGGCTATGTAAAATGGGGAAAACGACATCTGCTCTTAAATTGCTTAAAGTAATGGGGAGGCACCTTGTTAAGCCCAATATAGTTATATACAGCACAATCATTGATGCGCTTTGTAAAGAAGGACTAGTTAATGATGCACACAATCTCTATTTTGAAATGATTGACCACGGGATATCTCCAAATGTTGTTACTTATAGTAGTCTAATCCATGGCTTCTGTAGCATGGATCAGTGGCATCAAGCAAATCAATTACTCAATGAAATGATATCGAAAGATATACAACCAAATGTTTATACCTTTAACGTCCTAGTTGATGCATTATGTAAAGATGGAAGGATTGTACAAGCTCAAGCTGTATTTGCTAGGATGGTGAAGAGTGATCAAAGACCTAATGTTGTTACGTATAATGCTGTGATGGATGGACATTGTTTGACCAATAACATCATTGAGGCTAAGGAAGTTTTTAACAAGATGATTGAAAATGGTTTGGCACCTGACCTTTTTAGTTATAATGTTTTGATCAACGCATGCTTTAAGATGAAAATGGTGGATGAAGCGATGGATCTTTTTAAGGAATTGCATTCCAGAAATTTGGTTCCTAATGTCGTAACTTATAATTCCGTTATTGATGGGTTGCTCAAATCACAAAGAATCTCATGCGCGCAAGAGATTATTTATGAGATACATGAGAGGGGTCTTCACCCTGATATCATCACTTACAGTATCTTGTTAGATGCATTTTGCAAAATGGGACATCTTGACAAGGCAATTACATTATTTAGGCAAATTGTTGATCAAGGATTCCAGCCTAATGTGAAGATCTACACTATACTTATTGATGGTTTGTGCAAAGGTGGTAGATTAAATGATGCATGGGACACTTTTCAGTATCTTTTGGCTGAAGGTTACCAACTAAATGTCCGTACCTATACTGCTATGATTCATGGACTTTGCAAAGAAGGTTTTCTTGATGAAGCCGTGGCCTTGTTTGATAGAATGGAAGAGAACAATTGCCTCCCTAATTCCGTAACTCTCAACGTTATTATTGGATATCTTCTTGAAAACAATGAGAATGACAAGGCAGTTAAAGTTCTTAGTAGAATGATTGAGAGAGGCGTGCTGAAGCAATAAAACGAGGTGAGATCTGCTACACCTCAAATTCATTTGCCACAAATATTCATGTATGCCAAGTGTGGAGAGATAAGACTTGCTTGGAAAAGGTTTGATGAAATGCCTGGAAAGAATGTGGTCTCTTGGAGCGGGATGATATATGGCCACACTCAAATGTATGAATGAAGACTATGAAGCTCTTAGATTGTTCAGCCAAGCACTACTGGAAGATGTGGATATCAATCATTTTACATTATCAAGTGTATTACGGCTAGTGGCAGCTCAACTTTGCTTGCACTGGGGAAGCAAATACATGGACTATGCTTCAAGACAAGTTTTAATTCATCAAGCTTCGTGGGTTTTCTTTGAGGAAGCTAGATATGCTGGGGAAGTATTATGAAAGTTAAATGCCCAAATATAAATTTTTTTTGTGGTGAAGCGATCATAGATTTTAGTGTCTTGTTGATGAATATCCTCGTCTTATATTTATTCATTATCAGGAATAGCTCAGGTTTCTTCTTTATTGATAATACTGGAAGTTAGAATTTTACAAGAGGATGGGAAGTAATTTTCAACCATTCCTGATCGCTGCAATTGATGTTTATAAAAGAAATATGAAATATACATAGCAGGATACTTAGCAATCCTAGGTTTCTCTTAATTGCCGTCTCACTAAGGCTAAAGCACATAGAAATAGTAGTATAGACTCATGAAAATGTTTGTTTCTATGTTAATGGCAGTGTTTTGCTCCATCTTCTTTGGTCGCTTACTGTTATAGTTTTTAGATTTACGAGGAAATTGTCGGCATTAAGTTTGGGGACGTTTTTTGTGGCTTTATCTTGCGGTGATATCAGCATTTTGTTTTTTGAAATTTTTTTAATTCCTAGCTGTATTAATCGGCAGGAATGGCGGAGTTTGTTGTCATCACTTCGTTTTATGATTTGTGTTCCTCCGATAAGGATTTTAGTTGTGATTCGATAAGCATTTCCTTTGCTAGTTTGCTGATTTTCTTCAATAAGTGGTTGTGCTTCATTCAATCCTGCATTATGTTAATGGTACTTGATTGATTGCTTTTCGATGAGTGGCTCAAGGCCTAGTGATACACGATTATGACGAGGTAACAGACATTTTTAATTTTGAATTTTACCTTTCCGAATTTGTTGAACATATGTTCATGATTTTATATATTTATATCTCCATCCTAAAATTTTAAGGTTAGTTTGTCACGCTGGTCTCTGACCAAAAAAAAAACAAAAAAAAACAGGTTAATTTGTCACATTGTGAAGGATAAAAGACCTGATGAAATTTTTATACTATGAAGATGTGAAATATTTGATATGAAATTATACAAAATAACTTGTGAGCAGAAACCTATTTGAGGAGGTTATATCTATATTATTTTAGGAAAGGTACTTATGTAGATCTTATTTTTATCACAAAAAAGGGGGCTGTATTTGGGATAAATGTCTATTTTTGGGCCTGTGATAGGGATGACTCACATTGAGTCAGAGCAATATGTGTCTGCTGGTCAGTTTGGCAATTTAATCCCGAGTGGACAATGCTGATATTTTACTATTTCAGCTACAAAGTCATTTCCGGGATTTTTATTTTACATTTCTAAATTTGGAATTTAAAAATGCTTGTTCACAACCACATTTTTTATATTAATTTTTCATGATTTTATATATTTGATGCACGTATTTGCTTCCTAAAATTTTAAGATTAGTTTGTAACATCACAAAGAGTAACACTTGGTAAAATTATTATGCTACCTTTGACCCTTAGTGTAAAAACTAAAAGACTAATTTGCGTTAATTAAGAAAATTAGTTGAGTTAGTTATTTGTAATAAATGGGTATTTTTTATAAAATATCATTGCTAATCAAGTGTATTGGCTAGAACTACTATTATTACAAGGACTATCTTAAAAAAATAAATAAATATGGGGAGAGAAAAAAATGAATTGGGGTCTTATATCAATCAATCAATCATTGTATTCTTGAAAACTTGTAATACCCTATTTGTTTGAAAATGGGTCGGGTATGAAATTATAGAATCCAAATATATTCAATTAATGAGATTTAAATAATATGTTGATTGAAATTTGAATATATTGAATTAAATAGGAAACATTATAAATAAATGCAATTACAAATAGAGATTCAAATGAAGAAATTAATAAATAACTTTAAATTTAAATAATATCTTAATTAAAATTTGAATATATTACATTAATGGGGGTATCATAATTAAATAGTATGCCAATGAGAAGCTTAAATGAAGAAATAAATAAATAATTTCAAATTTTTATCTATTCTCCATAAATTCTGCGTCTCTAATTCAAATTCCATTAAAATGAATAAAAAAAATATTCCTATTAGAAGTAAATTTTAAGCTATCTTAAATAATGTAATTTATTAAAATTTTAAATATAGTCAAATATGCTAATCCGTCGCATGGGGGATAAATTTCTAGTTTAAGACTAAAATAAAAGTCAAATAAGATTTTATATTAACGATGGGAGGTAATATTGTAAAATATTTGATATGAAATTGTACAAAATAATACTTGTATATGTATTGTATGTTTGTTGGCTTAAAAAAAAAAGTATGTGTATTCTATTATTAAATATTATTTAATGTTTGGAGCTATTCAAAATTATTTTGACCAAAATTCTATTTATCGAAAAACATGATATATTTATCTGATTTGTTTGATTATATTATACCTAGAAAAAGATAACCTCTATTTAATTTTAGGATTTTTTTAATAAAAATGGGATACAATTTTTTGAGTGTAGTGGTGGGGTTTAAAAACAGATCAAGCAATTAGCACTTTTATTTGGCCAGCCCCACTGAAAAATCTTGTATGAACTTCAATTCTGGATTTTTATTTAAAAATTTTCCTTTGTAAACAATTTTTACGCTAGTTAGGATATTGCTCATATTTATTGAACTAATCAAATGAGTAAATGTAATATTGGCCCAATGAGGTTTTTTTACACAAACAACGCCTTCGGTTTTAATATGAAAATTAAGAAAAATTATTGTATAGCCCTACTTAAGAAATCTAATCATAAAAAAAAAAAAACTTATACTACCCTCCAACCCTTAATATAAGACCTCATTTGACTTTTATTTTGGTCATAAATATAATACTTTAATTCATTTTATCTCTGATATTTATCTTTTTTTTTTCAAGATAATCTCTCTAATAATGGTAGTTTTAGCTAACAAACTTAATTAGCAAGGATATTTTAGGAAAGACAACATTTATTTATTACAAATAACTAACTTAACTTATTTTCTTAATCTACTCAAATTAGTCAATTAACTCTTATATTTAAGACTGGAGGTAGTAACAAGTAAGCAATATGCATGCATAACAAGTGAAAGATATGCATCTATTATTATTTCCTTGCTAGTTATTGCATGTTACTTCTGGTCAACAAAAAAAAAGTTATTGCATCTTACTTACATGTTATGAGAATTACTAATAATTTAAGTTACTTATGCATGACTGTCCAAAATTTTTCTTATTTGATAGAGCCGACTGGGGTTACATTTAATCTTGAATATAAGATCTTAATTTACTTTGTCTTTCATATTTATTATTATTTTCTTGAACTATTCTTATTAATTGAACGTGTCAAGAAAGTTTGTATCAAGGGCTAGTTTCAATGCAAGTGATTTAAGATGTTAATTTAAGAAAACAAAAACAAATTTGTTATAAATGACTAATTTTTTTAGTATTTATAAATTAGTTATCTAACTTTTATATTAAAAATCAAAGATAGAGAAGTAGTATCATGTTTGGCAAGTAATAAACAAATAATTCCTGTAAATTTCAAATACATGTAATTGTTTTTTTAAAAAAAAATATGTTGGCATGGCTTGCAACTGAATGTTTACCCTTCTTGTTTATAGTGGGATGTTATTGTTTTATTTCCATACCCATTCATTGTTTCCCTTTTCTTTTTCTTTTTTGGGCAACAAAGACAACTAGACAAGCTATGCTTGAAGGAGAAAACTAAAATCTTAATAAGTTTGGCATGAAAAACTAGAATGCAGTTAAAGAATGTTTAGCATGAAAACTACTGGTTTTGCCATTTCTTTTGTATTTCATTTGAGAAGCAGACAGAAATGGCATGTGTTTAAGGTAGGGTGTGAAAGTATTCTACAAACTAAACTACATTACGATGCATTATAAGTTTTTATAATAGATAGATATTTTATTTATGATAGACACGTGATTAGTTTTTAGAGTATTTTTAGGATGAGATAAAAAAATTTCAAGATGAACAACTATGGGATAGGATAACATAGTGACTAGGATAGGACAAGACGTAGGATGAGGTCGTCCCATCCTAGAATATTTTTTTTTTTAATTCACTTATTAAATTATTAATATTAGTATTTGTGCTTTGTTCTTGTGATTTTTTTTTTATTGTCAAAAGCATGATTTCTTTGTTGTAATTTGGGCTTTTGCACAATAATTTTTTTTAGTGTTTTTATCCTTCAAAACCCCAATTAAAATAAAAATGAAGCATAAAAAATCTAAAATTTTGGCTCAAATTATTTGGGGGGGGGTTGGGGGATAGGGTGGTTTTTCCCCAAAAAAACTGCAATTTGGGTTATAATTTTGGTTTCACGCATTCTATTTCCATTAGGATCAGGATAGCATGGGACGAGGTGGTAGAGTTTCAATGTGCGAGTGTCTTAAAAGAAGTCTTATATTACTTAAAATTGAGAAGATTTTAGTGTTTACTAATATGTGAGCTTGAGCTAATAAAATGGCTAAGAAGATGAGTCTTTAGAACTGATCATTAAAAATGATTGTTGAAGTATTTATGTGTCTTAATTACTCAGTTTTATTCTTTTGTAAACTATATTCAATGACATTAAAATGTTTTAATGTTTAAGACCACATTTTTAATTGTCATTAAAACCATCTTTAATCACCATTATGAAAGCCCAACAGTCACACATTATCTGTTTATAAAAGGCAATGAGTAGTGCATGGTTAGAGGGTGTTAAGTTCTATGCTCGAGATTTCCTCCTCTCTCAATTTTTCTGAGTTTTAAATTCCTATTGTTCTGTCACCTTGCTCTATGTAGGAAGGGTTTATTTAATCCTAAGGAGTGCCACCTTTTATTCTAACCTGTGTGACAGAATAATTCTCAAAAACAATGTCATTGGATACGACTCGAACCATATTTTTATTATTTTTACAGTTATTGTCAACATAGGATCCGTCTTGGTCCCATCCTATCCCATAAATACTCATTAGTTCACAATATGCTATGTTAGTATTATTATCTTTTATAATAATCAGGCTTGATATAACGTGCCAAACATATAATAAAATTTATCTTATTTGATATATCATATTATATTTCATTTGATCTCTATACCTCCATCATAATTTTGATATTCTAGTTAAATGTTTTAAAATAATTGGTTAATATAATATTTAGTCTCACAAGTTTGCACAAATTTTGATTTTAATCTATCAAGTTTTAAATCATAGGTTTTTGGCTTTTTAAGAGACAAAATTCAAATTTTTATTGAATTATATAGAGTATGTTTTAAATAAAAATAAATTTGAGAGACCAAAACCAATGGTTTGAAATTTGATGGGCTAAAATTAAAATAAAGGCAAATTTTAAGGATCAATAATTGTATTAACCTATAAATTTAAAAAAAGAGTTTGCTTTTAAAAATGACGGAAAAAACTAACATAATTATTTCTTATAACTTATAAAGATCATCCAATTCCTGTTATTCTTAACATCGTATCACTCATTAGAGTAAAAATTAATAAACATATATTACCTCTTGTGCTTAATATAAGAACTCATTTGATTTTTATTTTGATCCTAAATATAAGACTTTAATTTACTTTATCTCTCATATTTTTTTTTTTAAAGATAGTTCTTGTAATAATAATATTTCTAACCAATACACTTGATCATCAAGGATATTTTAGGAAAGACAACACTTATGTAGTATAAATAATTAACTTAACTAATTTCTTTAATTTACTTAAATTAGTCAACTAGTTCTTATACTATCTTCGGTCTTTAATATAAAAGCTAATTAACTACTTTGAGTAAATTAAGGTAATTAGTTAAATTAGTTATTTGTAATAAATAACTGTTATTTTTCCTGAAATATTTTTACTAATCAAGTATCATTTGATGAAACATTTAATATGTACAATTACTATAAGGATTATTTTAAAAAAATAGATTAAATATAAGAAACAATGTGAATTGTGTTAAAAGTCAAACTAACTTTTATATGGTTAGATAAAACCATATAAAACCAAACCATGATTTGGAGAATAGCTTTTGGGAAAAAAGTGACTTTTGAGAATAGATTTTAAAAGAATAGATTTTGTAAAAAAGTGATTTTAATAAAGTAAAAGTGTTTGGATAATTATTATCAGAAGTATTTTTCATATGTACAAATTACTAAAAAGACATATGTTAATATGATAATTACATAAAACATAGATTTTATAATATATTTTTATTTGAAGTAATAAATTTGTTAATAATATATTTTTTTGCCAACATAATAAATAATATATAAATAATATAATTAACAAATAATTAATGTGTATATGTATTTATAAAATATAAGATTAAATATATTTTCAGAAAAATGATTATGTTTTTGCCAATTGAAAAATATTATTTTTTCTTAAAGATTTTAAATATGAAATCCGATAACATTTTTTTACAGCTAGTTTTTTTAACAACATACTACTTCTGATTTTTAATATAAGAGTTGTTTTGATATTCAATTTAATTCTAAATATAAAACCCTAATCTATTTTGTTTATCATATTTATCTATTTTTTTCAAAATAGTCCTTATAATAGTTACATATGTTAAATAGTTCATCAAATGGTACTTCTAGTTAGTACATATAATTAGAAAGAGTATTTTAGAAAAAAATAATACCTAATTATTACAAATAATTAACTTAACTAATTTTCTTAATCTACTCAAATTAATTAACTAGCTCTTATAATAAGAATCAGAGATAGTATTACAACGTAAAAAAAAAAGAACCATATTTTCCACAAGCAACTTTTTTTCGCTTTTTCACGAAACCATGGTTTGGGTGGGTCAAACCATGGTTTTATAAAAATGTGAGGTGTTTGGCAACCTAAATCTTAAAGCCATAGTTTAAACTCTAAAAGTGATTTTGGCAAGGTTGTCAAACATCCCTTAAAAAGCGAAGGCAATATCTTTTAGCATAATTACAATATGCTGATAATTTTTTGGGTTAAGGTGCACCCAACACCCCGAACTATTTACCTAGATGCGTCCAGTGGCCTAAAGTAATTTTGAATGCATCCAATGTCCTAAACTAATTAATATGGTGCGTCTATATTCCAAGCTGACAAAAATGTTATGTTTAATCGTTACTTTCCTGACTCAACTTAAAGTTGACCCCATATATTGTACATGGTAGACACATGGGCACCCGATGTGTATTATTCTTATTCAAAAGTCAATTTATTTAGAAGAAGAGCAAGGAAATAAATTCAATTTTGAGTAAAAATAATACACATCAAAATGTCCATATGTCTACCATTTAGAATATCTAGGGTCAATTTTAAATTGAATCAGGAAACTAACGATTAAACATAACATTTCTATTAGCCTAAGATATGGACGCACCATTTTAATTAGTTTAGGATACTGGATATACCCAAAATTATTTTAGACCACTGGACGCACCTGGATAAATAGTTTGGGGTGTTAGGCGCACCTTAACCGTAATTTTTTTACCAAGAACTATATATGACCGGTGGATATATTAAAAGGTATGTATATTTTTTTGCCAACGACGTATTATAATATTTTAATTAAAAAATATGATGATTAGAACATATACACACACATACATATATATGTGTGCGAGCGCGCGCTTGTGTTTGTTCATATATTTTAAATTTTAAGTCTTGATTAAATATCAACCAAAACACACAAAAAAAAAAAAAAAAAAAAAGAGTGCCCGCTGAAATTTTGCAATTGACGAGTGATTAAATGCACTATCCTGGGCGAAATCCGAAAAACACCGTAAAATGGACTTATCTTGGGAGAAATTCCCAAGTATCATCTGATCCGAATATGAGGCGATTTTTCCCCAGTTTCTAGTTTCTTCCAGCACGTTTCGGCTGCACACTCCATTCAGGCTTCGATTTGATTCATCGTTGTGCGTTTTCCATTCGATTAACTGAAGAAGCATTGAAGCATTGCAATACTCCTCTTTCAATCTGATCCCAAATATGCTTTCTTCAGCTGCTGCAAGGTACTCCTTCTCCTTCGCCAAATTTCCTCTCTTTGCTACCTGTACCTTCTTTCTCTCTTTCCCTTGTTCCCTTACTCTCAAATGTTATCTTCATTCCCACTTCCCAAACCCCAACAACATCCGCGACGCCGTTGATACAGTCACTCACTTCCTCCACATGCGGCCCCCTCCCTCTAGAAAATATATCAATAAGATTTTAGGGTCTATAGTGAAGATGAGACATTATCCCCTGGTTATCTCACTTCTTGCACAAGCCGAGTTGAAGGGCTACGCGCCAGATTTATGTAACCTGAGCGTCTTGATCAATTGTCACTGCCACGTCGGTCAGATGGATCTTGCTTTCTCTCTGTTGGGGAAAATTTTCAAGATGGGCTATCAACCAAACGCTGTAGTTTTGAATACACTAATAAAAGGACTCTGTTTAAATCAAAATGTTGGCAAAGCTCTAGATTTCTACGATGACATAATGGCAAAAGGTTTGAAGTTAAATGAAGTTAGTTATGGAACATTAGTAAATGGGCTGTGTAAAATGGGAAAAACAACATCTGCTCTTAAATTGCTTAAAGTAATGGGGAGGCATCTTTTTAAGCCCAATATAGTTATATACAACACAATCATTGATGCGCTTTGTAAAGAAGGACTAGTTAATGATGCACACAATCTCTATTTTGAAATGATTGACCATCTCCAAATGTTGTTACTTATAGTAGTCTAATCCATGGCTTCTGTAGCATGAATCAATGGCATCAAGCAAATCAATTACTCAATGAAATGATATCGAAAGACATACAACCAGATGTTTATACATTTAGCATCCTAGTTGATGCATTATGTAAAGATGGAAGGATTGTACAAGCTCAAGCTGTATTTGCTAGGGTGGTGAAGAGCGACCAGAGCCCTAATGTTGTTACATATAATGCTGTGATGGATGGACATTGTTTGACCAATAATATCATTGAGGCTAAAGAAGTTTTTAACAAGATGATTGAAAATGGTTTGGCACCTGACCTTTTTAGTTATAATATTTTGATCAACGCATGTTTTAAGAAGAAAATGGTGGATGAAGCGATGGATCTTTTTAAGGAATTGCATTCCAAAAATTTGGTTCCTGATGTTATAACTTATACTTCCATTATTGATGGGTTGCTCAAATCACAAAGAATCTCATGCGCGCAAGATATTATTTATGAGATGCACGAGAAGGGTCTTCACCCTGATATCATCACTTACAGTATCTTGTTAGATGCACTTTGCAAAATGGGACGTCTTGACAAGGCAATTACTCTATTTAGGCAAATTGTTGATCAAGGATTCCAGCCTAATGTGAAGACCTACACTATACTTATTGATGGTTTGTGCAAAGGTGGTAGATTAAATGATGCGTGGGAGATTTGTCAGTATCTTTTGGCTAAAGGTTATCAACTAGGTGTCCACACATATACTGCTATGCTTCATGGACTTTGCAAAGATGGTTTGCTTGATGAAGCCGAGGCCTTGCTTGATAGAATGTTAGAGAACAATTGCCTCCCAAACTTTGTAACTCTCAATGTTATTATCCGATATCTTCTTGAAAACATTGAGAATGACAAGGCAGGTAAGGTTCTCAGTAGAATGATTTATAGAGGCGTATTGAAGAAATAAAACAAGGTGAGATCTACTGCAGCTCAAATTCATGTTCCACATGTATTCATGTTAACTAGCATGAGTGGTTAGCAAAAGCTTGTATTGTGAATTTAGACTGATGAGTGGTTAGCAAAAGCTTGTATTGCTCAACTAGCATGAGTGTTTGGGATATCATTGATGAGTTAATGAAATAAAAAACATGTCCACTCAGTAGACTGATGTGGAATTTTAGATGGGTTATTGTGGTTGAGTGAGGTTATGTACTGTTATTATGTGGTCAAGTATCATATGTTTCCATTGGTGATGCACTGTTCCTATAGATGGGTACAAGAGAATGTCGGGCACGCAATACCCCAGGTGTTGCCCTCTCCTTTCTCTTTTCTTCCTAATTTTCTTTTAAAAACGGGGAGGAAATTGCATATCTTTCCCTGAAGAAGCAAGATATGCTGTGAAAATATTATGAAAATTAAATGGCTAAGTATAAATTTTTATGGGGAAAAGATCATAGATTGCTGTGTTTTGTTGATGAAGGTCCTCGGCTATCAATGATACTGGAAATGAGAATTTTAAAAGAGGATGAAAAAGTATTTTTTAACCATTCCTGATCATTGTAGTTGATGGTTATGAAGGAAATATGAAATATACTTGGGAGAATATTTAGCAATCCTAGTTTTCTCTTAATTGACCTCTCACTAAAGGCTAAAGCACATAGTAATGGTGGTATAGACTCATGATTTGTATCTGTGCCCATGATTCGATTAGATTGTACTTTAGTGCTTGACTTGTGACCTTAAAAAATGAAAAGGATGTAAAAGGTGGATGAAGCCTTAGATCTGTTTAAGGAATTGCATTGCGGAAATTTGGTTCCCGGTGTTGTAAGTTATAATTTATACTTCTGGCCCAAAAAAAAAAATTTGTTGTACTTTATACTTGTGCTATTGATGGCTTGCTAAATCACAAAGAATCTCATGCGCATAAGATATTATTCACGAGAGGCATGAGAGGGGTCTTTACCTTGATATAATCACTTGCAGTATCTTGCTAGACGCATTTCCATAGGCGAAGGTGGCTTGATCTAGGATTAGAAGTACTACCCACGGTTTTTAATACAAGACTTTGTTTAACTGTTATTTTGGTTCTAAATATAAGACTTAAATTCACTTTGTCTATCATATTTATTTATTCTTTTCAAGACAGTCATTTTAATAATGATGGTTCTAACTAATAAATTTGGTTAATAAGAATATTTTAGAGAAAGACAACACTTATTTACTATATATAACTAATTTAGTTTGTTTTCTTAATTTATTCAAATTAGTCAATTAATTGTTATATTTAGGACTAGAGGTAGAATTTACTAAGAGTCCTGTCAACTTTCTTGTGTCTTGCTATTGTCCTTTGGGTCATTTTTTTCCTCAACCTCCCGGTTTTGTTTTTTCTGTATCTTTTATCAACGAGACAAGGATTGTATATGTTGCGGTGTGTTTAGATTAGTGGTGGAGAAGTAATTTTTTTTGCAATCTGATTTTTACAGAAGTCAAATTGGGTAAAAATTAGATAATATAATGTGATTTATATTTGGATTGGTTTTTATAGAGAAATTAGTTTGAGCAGCTAAAACTTGTTTGAATGAGTAATGAAAAAATAAGTTTAAATGTAAAATGACTGAAAAGGACATAAATTTTATTAAATGACATATATATACTATGTACATAATGTGAAAGTTTTAAGAGAAATATTAAAACTAACAAATTATAAAAATAAAAATAGTTCTAAAGTACTTAATTAGATATGTTTAATGGATAAAAAATGTATATAAATTTTAAATAATAAAAATAAATACAATAAAAAGATTCAAATTTGTTTGAATAATCCTTTGAGATTAAAGAGATTTGGACTAACTTATCTGAATATAAGATTTTAGATAATAAAATAACAAAACAAAAAGATATCTTAACAGAAAATAAAGAAGGTTCTATTGTCTTTTTTTTAACCCCAAAATATCTAATCAGTTCACTCCTCACTCCACCGCCTGCCTTCTTCACCCCCTCCCTAACCTTGCCTCTGTCAATTTGCCCCTGATGGCAGCAACAATAATCATTCACGGCCTCTTCCCACCTTAGCGTCTCAAAATCCCTCTCAAATCTCAGCGCCCCTGATGCAAGCAACAAGTCTTTAGGATTTTGTAGACCCATCACTATATCTCTGAGATTTTTTTGCTTCTTCTCTGGCAAAGAGAAAGAGAGCGCCACATGGCTTCCTAGAATTCAGCTCCACTTGAACTCACTTGAGAATTCTTGGGTTGGTTCACTTTTTCCGTTGGGCAAGTTTTGTTATAATTGTTGCAGAAAAAGGTTTGTTAATTTTCATCCTGTTTTTGGGTAGAAGGGCAACTTGGGTAGGTAATAAATTTATGCTTTGCTTGGATGGGAAGAAAAGTTGGAAGAAAAGAAAATGGGAGGAGAGAAAATAGAGATAAGGAAAAACTAGAGGAAAAATGTTATCATCCCTATTGCTTGGATAGATGAGAGAAAATAGAAAAGAAAGAAAATTAATAAATATCCAAATGACTAAAATGTCCTTATCAAATATATCACATTTAAAACTAAATTAAATTAAATATTGTGATAGAAAGATTATACTAACATTGGCGTCATGAAATAATTAAAATCAAGTTATTTGATTGATATATATTTTCATATTATTACATTTTAAAGCCAAATTATTTAATAAAAATATTGTTTTAAGATAAAAGAAATAAAAAATGAATAAATTTTTAAATATAATAAAAGAAAATAAATATGAAAAGTATGAGATAGTAGGGGTAGTTATGAAAATCTTGTTTTCCTTCCCAAATCTCTCCATATATGAAGAGAAAATTTGGAGAGAAAATGAGGTATGGGACCCACCTTATTTTCTCCCCCACTTTTCCTTCCTCCCACATTTTCTCTCCTACCCAAGCAAAAGAAAAGTTGTTTCCCCTCCTATTTTCTTCTCTTATTTTCTTTCCTCCCTAATTTTTCCTCAATCCAAGCAGGGGGTTAAGGAGCTCATAATATTGCCACACTGTGAGGCACTGGAAAAAGGCTCCACCATGCAATAGAAGAGAAAAGGACTTCATAGATAGTCACGGATCCAAACAAGAAAAATAGTCGGGAGTTGTTTTTTGTGATAACATAATTTCAAACACACCTGTATATTATAGCCTTTTAGCCTCAACCTTGTGCTATCCCATCTGCATTAAATTCATTACCCACTCCACTGTTCATGCCATCAAAAATCCTACATGAACTCAATAGCTTCAGCCTATAAGTATTAGTCTATGTTTGGATTGCAGTTGGAGAAGCCAAAAGTGCCTGGGGAAGCGTGAAACTGAGGTTATTGGCTTATTGTGGTTCAGAAGATTGTTTGGATGGGGCTTCTTTTCTAACTGACTTATAGAAAAAAGCAACTTTTCTAACTGACTTATCCAACGCAATCTGGATCAACTTTTCTAACTAACTTATGGGAAAATTGTGTAAAGCTTATGATCTAATTAGTTATCTCATTTCATTTACTTTAATTAGAGACCAAATGAATTTTAATTTATATTCATGTTTGTCCATCATGTATATTTAATTAATTATCTACAATGTGTTTTCAAATTTTTCTCCGTAACAAATATTTTTATTTTATAATCTCACAAATAAACTATTTATATTTTCATAATAATTTTACATATTTTTTTCAAACTATTATCACATTAAAAACATAAAATTTCAAACACTACTATTCAATAAAGTCCATGCCCTTTTCAGTCATTTTACAACTAAACTAACTTTTCTATTAATCATCCAAATAACTTTCAACTTTTTTAACTGACTTTTTATAAGCACCTATCCAAACACAAATCACATTATACTGACTGACTTTTACTCTAACTTCAGTTACAAAAATCAGTTGGACTAGAAGTCAGTTTTGCCCAACGCCAATCCAAACATACCCTTAGTCATTTCATTACCCACTTCACTGTTCAATATTTCTGATTAAATTACTTTTTGTTCTTTCAAGCTGTCAATGATTTTTTCCGCGAATTTGAACTCAAGAGACTTGCGAAAAAGAGCATATAGTTCAGTGATTTGTTGTCAAATTATAAAGCTGAAGTTTTGTAGTTCAGTACTAACGCTGAGATTCAATGAAATAATTACGGGGTATACAGCGTGACACCTTCTAGGTAGGACTATTTTGGGCTCATTTTTTGGACCCACTTACAGCAACAGTAAACTTAGGAAAGATAGAGTTGGGTTGATGTAGAAAGTGAATCAATAGTAATTAGGAAAAATTGGAGATAAATTTCTCATTATAAGTTTAATTCGCAAATAGTCTCTAACATGATTGATTGCATAAAGAAAAATTAGTTACATGCAAAGGAATGTAAGTTACAAAATATTATTTGGATATAAAGAATTAATTTGCACACAGAGAAGATGATTTGTACAAGACATATTTTACTTTGCTTTTTATATTTATCGTTGTTTTTCTAAACTATTTTTATTAATTGCACATATTAAGAAAGTTTGCATTAGGAGGTCGTTTTAATGCAAATGATTTAAGAGGGTAACTTAAGGAAACAAAAACATATTTATTATAAATAACTATTTTTTCAGTATCTATAAATTAGTTATCAAACTTTTATAGATAGTATTATATTTGGCAAGTAATAAACAAATAATTCCCACAAATTTCAAATACATGTAATTTTTTTTGGTGAAAAAAATGTTGGCATGGCTTTCAACTGAATGTTTACCTTTCTTGTTTATGGTGGGAAGTTATTGTTTTATTTCCATGCTGATTCATTGTTTCCTTTAGACTGCAGCTAAAGAATGTTTGGCGTTAAAAACTACTTGTTTTGCCATTTCCTATGTATTTTTCTTTTTAATTTCAGTGGAAAAGAGGTTGGAAATGGCATGTGTTTAAGGTAGGGTGTGAAAATATTTTAAAAGCTAACCTACATTATGTTACATAATAAGTTTTTATAATGAGTTAATATAATTTTTAGTCTTTTAAGTTTGCCTTTATTTTGATTTTGGTCTCTCAAGTTTATCTTTATTTAAAACATTGGTCCCTATAATTCCCATAATTCCCTATAATTCGATAAAAATTTAGACCATTTTGTTTCTTGAGTGATTAAAACCTAGGTTTTAAAATTTGAGAAACCAAAATTAAAATGAAAGCAAATTTAAGAAATTAAAGATTATATTAACCTTTTTACAAAGAAAGATTATTTATGACAAACATGTGATTAGTTCACAATATCTCATATTAGTATTATTATCTTTTATAATCATCAGAGTTAATGCAACGTGCTAAACATATAATAAAAGTTAACTCATTTGATATATCATGTTATATTACATTTGATCCATATGCGTACATTATAAGTTTTAACATTCTAATTAAACATTTTAAAATGATTATATAAATCAGAAAAATACTTGGCCATAAAAATAACTAAAAAAGTTAGCGTAATCATCTCATATAAAGATCGTGCAATTCCTTTTATTCTCAGTATCACTCAATGAAATAAAAATTAATAAATATATAATTTTTAGCAAAATCACAATAACTTGATAAATTTTTACCAAGATCCATATATTACTAATGAAAATATTAAAATGTATATGTTATTATATTATTTTTTTTGCCAACTATATATTATTATATTTTAATTAAAAATTATTATGATTAGAATATATATAGCACAATAAATGGACGTGTCCCAAATGTCATCTGATCCAAATACGAAGGCGATTTTTCCTTGGCACGAGTGGTTAGCACAAGTTTGTATTGTGAATTTACACAGTTAATTGACTGGTTTGGCAAGAATACGGTTTGACAGGTAATTGTTAATATAATGGATAGTTCTCATAAGCGCGTTCAGTAGAGAACATTTTGAAGTTCACACCATTATGGCTTTTATGAGGCAAAATTGAAATTATTCTTTAGTGCTTGCTTATTTATCTTTAGAAAGGTTGTTTGGTATTCGATGGTCAATTCCTAACAAAACTGTCCCGTATTCTTGAATTTTTATCTTATGCGTGCATTGGCTGACATTTAGTTATAAATAAAGCTGAGACGTATACAATATTGCGAGATGAGTAGGTTTCTTGAGTTTTAAGAAGGTGTTTGGATAGAAACCAAATCATAGTTTCAGAAGTGTTTTTACAGTTTACGAAGTAAATATGTAGAGAAATTTATCTTATTTTGCGAAAAGTACTTCTGAAACCATATTTTGAAGGTTGCCAAATCCCTGTAATAAAAAAAAAAACTAAATAAGAAACAAGATAATGGATATCCTTGATGAGTTAAGAAAATAAAAAACATATCCACTCAGTGGACTGATGTGGAATTTTAGATGTGTTATTGTAGTTGACCGAGGTTATGTACTGTATTGTGGTCAAGTATTATATGTTTCCATTGGTGATGCACTGTTCCTCTAGATGGGTACAGGAGAAAGTCCGGCTTGCTGTATCCCAGGTGCTGCCGTTTCTTTTCTTTTTTCTTCCTAATTTTCTCTTAAAAAAAAGGGATGAAATTGCATATCCTTCTTTGAAGAAGCAAGATTTGCTCTGAAAGTTATTATGAAAACTAAATGCCTAAGTAAAAATTTTTTATGGGGAAAAGATTATAGATTGCTGTGTTTTCTCTATCAATGCATGTCGTGCTCGAATCTCGATTTTCTTATAAAGGAAAATAAAAAAAAAGAGTCACCATCAAATTGTAGGAAGGTGATTTTGGAAATATTTTATAAAAGACAGCTTGCAAGCAAAAACAGAATAGGATTCAGAAGTTGATTGTGCATGAGAAAAGTGTTAGACACTTCACAGCATCCGTTCATGAAAATGATTATCCTAAGTTGACTATAACAATAATATGGCCTTTTATTATATTTTAATTACCAAACAAGGAATGATTAAAAGAAAGAAAAAGTTTTTTTATTTACTAAAAGAGAAAGATAAAAGAAAATAAAATAATTATTTAAAATGGTAGATTTAACCTAAAATAAAAGCCTAGGACCTACATACCCTTTAGAGGGATCAAAACCCATATAGTTTGTGAGTAAAAATGCGTATCACTTGGCTGATATTTTTAAGATAAATATTTATTTGATTTATTTAAAAAAGATATTTTTTGTGGGTTTTTTGTTTTTTAATTCATGAAAACAATTTTTATATTTTTATTGAGAAAATATTTTTTTGAAAGAAATTTTAGATTATCCTCTTTGCACAAAGATTCTACTAACCTCATATGGAAGGATAATTGTTTGAGTCTGCCGAGGTTCTAGAAACCTCACACAACTCTAAAAAAATCTTAAAGTTATATTTTTTTAATGAAAAAGATGAGCTTTTATTTTATTTTCATTTGTGAAAAAAGGGTCAAAATCATTTTTCTCATTTTATTAAAAAAAACTTGAGCAACCTCATTAAGATTTTAAAAATCTTACACGACATAGATTAGGAAAAAAGGTTGAGAAATTAAATTACTTTTATTTTCAGTATACTTCTTCCAAAATGATATAAAAGAGAGTATGGAAGAAACATAACAATGTGATCCCAAGCAGAGTTATCAAAATAACAACCACTTTCACCCATTGCAAATCACAAGCAAAAGAAAAGCGTCAGGTAGAGTTGGTAATATGGGTTAAACCCACAGGTCCAACTTGCCAACCTGCCAAAAATAACAGGTTAGGGTTGGCTAAAAGCCAACCCGCCAGTAAACAAATCTTTTTCACCTGCACTGTCAGGCCTGCAACCCGCTACGGGTTAGCCTGTCAACCTGCGGGCTAACCCGCATTTATTTTTTTATTTTTAAAATTTTTAAAAATTATTATAATTGTATTATTGTATATAATATTATATCTAAAAAATTAAAAAAATACCTATATAATTTATTTGGTACTTCTAATCAAATATTTCAACAAAAAAATAAAAAATCTCATTATATTTTTTTAAATATTGAATAAAAAAAGTAAAAGATAAAGTAAATAATTGTTGGCAGGCCAACCCACCAACTCACCTTGGCGGGTTAGGGTTGGCTAAAAACCAACCCGCCTTCAAATGATACTTTTCAACCCGACCCATATGAGTTGAACGCACATATTACCACCCCTAGCGTCAAGTAAGCCTATATTACGAGTTAAGCCTGGCATGTGGAATATCCAATGAATTGCATGTAGGGATTGGCGCAACAATCAGCGTCAAGTAACAAAGAGATCTTAATGTCACAGTACCTATTTACCGATCTTGTATCTTTTTCCTCGCAACTCTTATTCTCTTATTTATAGACTTCAACTAAGATTTCGTTATTTTCTTTTAATTTTGGTTTTTAATTTTTTTTAAAATTATGAGTCATAATATCATTTCCCATTTAAGCACTAAATCACCGTCAATTTGTGATTTTTATTTTTATTTTTTGTTTTCTTAACTTCCAATTAGGGGCCAATCATTTTTAAATGGAGGATTATTATTTTTTCTTGATTTTTCTTACTTTTCTCTTAATGTGTCCATCCTAGGTTTCCTAATTTAGAGGTCAGTCAACAATAAACCACATCTTCTTTTTTTTATTATTAGTTATGGTGGGGAAGATATTCTTGCTTGATTTTTCTTTTTTGGGGAGATTTTCAAACTTGGTCTCCAAAAAAGAATCAAGAAAGATTTTTCTATTATCTTTTTTGTTGTTTTTAATGTTTTTGTTTATTATTTAGTGGCCCGGACAAAATGGGGTGTTAGAGGATGACAAAATACTTTTTAACCATTCTTGATAATGGCGCCACTTGAAGTTAACTGCCCTTAATTGTTGCTTTGGGGTTACTCCAAAAATTAACCGAATTAATGCAATATAGTGTACAACTCGGGTCGTATTCACTTTGAGGAGCCAAAAATGAAATTGAATCCTAGTAAATAAATGCAAATAACCTAAACTACAAAAAGGATTTTTTTTTATTTTGAAAAATTGCTAACTAAATGCCTTGAATTAAATTGAAATTAAAATACTTTTTTATTTTCTTTATATAAAAGATGATTGAAATAATTGAAGATGAAAGAAATGAAAATGAGACACACAAATAACACTGATGATAATCAATCCTCCAATTCAACAATGTAGGCGATCATCACTCTAAAAGATGTGGGAGTTAAAACAATGAATTAAGAATTATAATTAAACTTTTAATCCAACAACCGAGCCACCTCGAATTGCAGTTGATGGTTAAGAAATATGAAATATACATAGTAGTATACTTAGCAATCCCAGTTTTCTCTTCATTGACATCTCATTAAAGGCTAAAACAACATAGTAATAGTAGTATAGACTCATGAAAATGTCAGTTCTATGTTAATGGCGTGTTTTGCACCGTCTTTTTTGGTGGTCTACAGTAATAGTTTTCTGATGTACTGGGAGATCCGTCAGCATTAAGCTCGGGGATGTCTTTGGTCGCTTTATCTTGCAGCGATATCAGCATTTATTTATTTATTATTCTTGGCTGTTGTAATTGGTTTGAATGGCAAAGTTTGTTGCCATCGCTCGGTTTTATGATTTGTACTATATGTCCATGATTCGATTAGATTGTACTTTAGTGCTTGATTTATGACCTTAAAAAAAGGTTGTGGTGTGGTCAACCATCAGTTTCTTGCAAAACGATCTCATACACTTGAAGTTTAAAGTGTATAGGCTGCTGACATTTAGTTATTTAACCTGAGCCTGTTGATCAATTATTACTGCTATGTTGGTCTGATGGATTTTGCCCTCTCTATATTGGGGAAAATTTTAATCAAAATATTGGGAAGGCTCTAGATTTCTAAATAGGCTATCCAAAATGCGGAAAACAAGATCCGCCATTAAATTGCTCAAATTAGGATGATTATGTAAAGATGCATAGATTTCTAAAGAGGCACATTGCTAAGCCCAATATAGTTATGTATAGCACAATCATTTATGCGCTTTGCAAAGAAGGGCTTGTCAATGATGCATGCAATTTGTATTTTGAAATGATTGATCGTTGGGTATCTCCAGATATTTTTACTTATAGCTGTCTTATCCATGGCTTCCATAGTGTGGATCAATGGCAACAAGCAAATCAAATACTTAATGAGATGATATCTAAAGACATCCACCCAAATAATTATACGTTGAACATTCTAGTTGATGCATTACGTAAAGATGGAAGGATTAATGAAGCTCAAGGTGTATTTGTTACGATGGTGAAGAGTGATCAAAGACATGATCTTGTTACCTACAATTCTTTAATGTATGGACATTGTTTGACTAATAATATCATTGAGGCTAAGGAAGTTCTGAATAGGATGATTAAAAATGGTTTGGAACCTGACCTTGTTACTTGTAATATTTTGATCAATGCATGTTTTAAGATGAAAATGGTGGATGAAGCCGTGGATCTCTTCGGTGACTTGCATTACAGAGATTTGGTTCCTAATGTTGTAACTTTATAGTTCTGTTATTGATGGCTCGGTCAAATCACAAAAAATCTCATGCGTGCAAGATATTATCTACAAGATGCATGACAGGGGTCTTGACCCTGACATAACAACTTACAGTATCCTGCTAGATGCATTTTGCTAAATGGTTCATCTTGACAAGGCAATCACACTACTTAAGCAAATTGTTAGTCAAGGATTTCAGTCTGATGATGGTTTATGCAAAGGTGGTAGATTAAACGATGCGCGGGAGACTTTTCAATATCTTTTGGCCAAAGGTTATCATATGGATGTCTACGTGTATACTGCTATGATTCATGGATTTTCTAAACTAGGTTTGCTTGATGAAGCCGAGGCCTTGCTTGATAGAATGGAAGAGAACAATTGCCTCCCTAATTCCGTAACTCTCAAAATTATCATTTGACATCTTGAAAATAATGAGAATGACAAGGCAGTGAAACTTCTACATAGAATGATTCTTAGAGGGGCTGAAGAAAAAAAACAAGGTGGGGTATACTGTAGCTCAAATTCATGTTCCACGAATATTGATGTTTAGCTGGCATGAGTGGTTAGCAAAAGCTTGTATTGTGAATTTACACAGTTAATTAACTGGTTTGGGAAGAATATAGTTTGATGTGTAATTGTCATTGTAGTGGATAGCTTTTACAAGCATTTTCAGTATGGAACATTTGTAGGTTCACACCATTATGGCTTACACCAGCCAAAATAGAAATTATTCTCTAGTGCTTGCTTTATGATCTTTAAAAGGCTTGTCTCGTGATCAATGGTCAATTCCAAGGAAAACTATATCATATACTTGAATTTTAATCATACATGTACATAGGCTGAGATTTATTTACAAATACAGCTGAGATGTTGAATATTGCAAGATGAGGAAATTTCGTCAGCTTAAGGTTGAAATTCCCTGTAATAAAAAAATAAAATGAAAAAGCAGAGCAAGGAATAACACAGATAAGTTAAGGAAATGAAAAACAGCCGCACTCAGTAGACTGATGGAGAATTTTAAATGCACTGTCACTATGTGGTCAAGTGTCATATGTTTCCATTAGGATGATGGTATGGCCAAAATCACTTGATGATAATTGCAATGTATGATTGTATCCAGTATCACTGAAAGTAGCTGTTTCTAGCATGCAAGTTTAGCTCAGATAATGTGCATTCCTGATAAGTGGTTTGATAATTATGTTTGGCAACTCATCTATGAATAACTCTTGTAAATTTCAAATGCATGTAGTGGGGTTTTTGTGAAAAAATACAAGTGTTGGGGTGACTTGGTGAGATTTGTGTTATAGTTGGTAAATTATTGTTTTGATCTATGGTGATGCACTTTTCCTTTAGATGGGAGCACAAGAATGTCCGGATCGCAATACCTCTGGTCCTTCCATTACCTTTCTTTTTCCAATAAAAATCCGGGTGGAAATGGCATGTCCTTCTTTGAAGTAGCAAGATATCCTGTGAAAGTATTATGAAAGCTAAATGTCTAAATATACCTTTTTTATGGAGAAAAGATCATACGTTGGAGGTTTTGTTGACGAAGATCTTCCCCTTAGTTCTCTTCTTTGTCAGGAATAACTCAAGTTTCTTCCCAATAATGATGCTGGTCTTTAAAGTTTTATAAGAGGATTAACAAGTAATTTTTAATCATTCTTAATCAGTACATTTGAGGTTTACAAAAGAAATATGAAATATACACAGTAAGATACTTAGCAATCCTAGTTTTCTCTTAATTGACCTCTCACTGAAGGCTAAAACACAGTACTAGTAGCATAGACTCATGAAAAATGTCTGTTTCTATGTTACTGGCGTGTTTTGTACAGTCTTCTATAGTCCGTTTACGGTTCTGGTTTTCTTTTTTGTTTGCCTTTTTTTTTTTGGCCCAAACGGTTCTGGTTTTCTGATTTACTTGGAGACTGATCAGCATTCATCCTGGGGATGATTGAATTGTAGAGAATAAAAGGGAAGGGAAGCAAACATTTTATTTTTACATATTGTTCAATTTATATTTGACTCTGAACAGTTTTTTCTTCCCCTGTCTTCTATTATCATCAATTCAAACGTACTCTAGAAATCTTATCCTCAATTTGAAAGCGTTGTGGCATGTGTTTCTTTGATCTCCTTTTGACAGTTAAGCTCTATGTAGATTGCAGACAACATGACCCTACCATGGTTGCTCACTCAGATCTTGATTGGTAAGCCTTTGTGCTTCCAAGGCAGAAGTTCGTTCCACAAAAAGATTTAGCTAAGGCTGCATTCAGAGAATCAAAGAGGGAACTGGTTTGTGCTTTTTAACCTCAGTTGCCATTCTATCTTCCAATTTGTGCATTGCATTGACTTGGAGGTGTCATGGATTTTTCCTCTTCCAGTCCTTTCCTTTCAGGTTCAAGTCTTGCTTTTTCTAGCAATCTGTGATTGACATTTTTCTATTATCTCTCTGTGCTTGACATCTCCCAATGTGTCATGCTTTTTGGAGTTGATCTTATTTGTCAAGAATCCTTATTTGGAACATAAAATTATATCTCTTTCTCCCAAAGGATTTAGTCCTAGAAGAACAGAGCAGTAAAATTTGATGGCCTAACATTTCTTGGTTTGTGATTTGCAGGTTTCACTACCATTGTTAGTCCTTCATGGGGAGCCTGATACTGTAACGGATCCCTCTGTAAGCAAACTGTTGCACAAGAAAGCACGCAGTTCTGAGAAGAAGCTTAAACTTTACAGGCATGCTTGCCATTCTCTTCTTGAGGGTGAGCCTGATGAAGTAATACTTGAGGTTTTCAATGATATCATCGCTTGGCTTGATGATTACCGCTCAAAACACAATTCATCTTCATCTTGATGAATGAAGACTTTTGATCTGTGTTATCTTGTGGTTGAAGATTATTCAGATTGTTTTTATGGGAAGTCAAATTGAAAGCTGTATTGTTGTTTCAATAAAAATAGGGAGAGCATCCAATTTAGAAGCTATATTTGTTTATGACAATTTAAGCCATTTATTAGATCATGTCTATATATTAGCTCATGTTTGTACCATTTAAGAATAAAAAAAATGGAATCGTAGGCTAGAAAATTGATTTCCTGTGTTTGACATGATTATGATTTGTTTGTATCACATTGTTTTGTTAAATATATTGTTGATGTTATTGATTTTGATTCTTCTAGTTTGATAGAAGCTGCTTATACTTGATCATCATAGTTTGGGATCCACTAAGTCAATTGGTTCCTGTGTTGGATTAAGTCTTGGATAAATGATATGATAAATGGACAAAATAGTATTCTTCTGAATTGATACTAAGTTGATTTTACGAAATTAGGGAATGAAACATGGTTTTTAGCATGATTTTTTGGCAAATTAAGGGGCCCTAATCCATTGAGACTTGTTTTGTAATTATTTTCTTTCATTGAGATCTTAATTATAATTCTCCCTTAATTAAATCTAGTTAGGCAAGAGGATCAATTAGGAGTTTTGAAATCCTAAAAATTTACATCACTGCCCTTAAATGTTTATTAGCCTCTTTCCTCTGTCCTCAATCAGTAATCTTTCTCCCTTTCCAATAATCAAATACCTCCTGCCATCCAAAAGAATAAAAATAAGATGTTAGCTACTTAAAGACCGTTCACTAATAAAATTTTTATTTCAGCAGTGGAATTCGAACTCATAAACTTATAAGTTATCAGTCCATTTCTTACTAACTGAACTAATTCTTATTAGTATAAATCTCCATTCTTATTGTTGCCTTATTCTTGAATGGTGGTACCCTAAACACAATTTAATGAAGCTGATATACTAAACACAATGTGTTTCAAATGTTGTCTTTATCTTGAGAGGGAAAAGACTGGTAAATAGTTAAGGACATTGAGGTAAATTCAAAGAATTAAAAAAAATTCTAATTAGTAGACTTGGTTAGGAATTTGATGAAAATGTAAGCCTGAATCTGGTTTTTAATATTTCAATTAAATTTAACTGGAATTTTCCCATTATGGAAAAGTAAATTTCATCACAGACATATAACATGACTTTAATTTCATAATCTTCCAAAAAAAAAAAACCAGTACTTTACCAATAAATAAAAGAAAACGACCCGAGCGCCTTAAACCCGAACAATAAAAGTCTCATTTTATTATGCCGCCTTCCCAGATTAGATACACAGCGTCGGAGCTCAGCTCTTCGAATCTGAAGCGGAAGATGTTGCAATGTACTCCACGATTATACCCAGGCAACATAGGACATCCTTTTAAATTTGAATTTTATTTTGTTGAATTTGTTGAACATATATTCATGATTTTATATATTTATATCTCCATCCTAAAATTTTAAGGTTAGTTTGTCACACTGTGAAGAATAAAAGGCCTGGTGAAATTTTTATACTATGAAGATGTGAAATATTTAATATGACGTTATACAAAATAACTTGTGAGCTCTATATGTAAAGAGAAGCCTGTTTGAGCAGGTTATATATATGCATTATTTTAGGAAAGGTGCTTATGTAGATCTTATTTTTATCACAAGAAAGGGGGATGTATTTAGGATAAATGTCTATTTTTGGGCCTGAAATGGGGATGACTTACATTGACTTGGAGCAATATGCGAGTCTGCTGGTCAGTTTGGCAATTTAATCCCGAGTTGACAATGCTGCTGTTTCACTGTTTCAGCTACAAATTCATTTCCGGGATTTTTATTTTACATTTCTAAATTTCTAATTGAAAAATTCTTGTTTAAAGCCGCACTTTTTATATTAATTTTTCATGATTTTGTATATTTGATGCACGTATTGGCTTCCTAAAATTTTAAGATTAGTTTGTAACATCACAAATGAGTAAATGTAATATTGGCCCCATGAGGTTTTTTTAACACAAACAATGCCTTCGGTTTTGATATAAAAATTAAGAAAAATTATTGTATAGCCCTGCGTAAGCAATCTAATCATTAAAAAAAACTTATAACAAGTAAGTAATATGCATGCATAACAAGTAAAAAATATGCATCTATTATTATTTCCTCACTAGTTATTGCATGTTACTTCTGGTCCCAAAAAAAAAGTTATTGCATGTTAGGTACATGTTATGAAAATTATTACTAATTTTTAAGTTACTTATGTATGACTGTCCAATAATTTTTCTTATTTGATAGCGCTGGTTGAGGTTACATTTAATGTTGAATATAAGATTTCAATTTATTTTGTTTTTTATATTTATTGTTATTTTATTAAACTATTCTTATTAATTACACATTTCAAGAAAGTTTGTATCAATGGCTAGTTTCAATACAAATGATTTAAGAAGGTAATTTAAAAAAACAAAAACAAAATTATTATAAATAACTAATTTTTTAATATTTATAAATTAGTTATCTAATTTTTATGTTAAAGATCGAAGATAAAGAGGTAGTATCATGTTTGGCAAGTAATAAACAAATAATTCCTGCAAATTTCAAATACATGTGATTGTTTTTTTGTGAAAAAATACGTTGGCATGGCTTGCAACTGAATGTTTACCTTCTTCTTTATGGTGGGAAGTTATTATTTCCATGCGGATTCATTGTTTCCTTCTTCTTCTTTCTTTTTTTTTTCTTGTGGTAACAAAGACAAGCTGTGCGTGAAGGAGAACTAAAATCTTAATACGTTTGGCATGAAAAACTAGAATGCAGCTAAAGAATGTTTGGCATGGAAAACTACTGGTTTTGCCATTTTCTTTGTACTACCTCTGTTTCTACTTATAAATCTTCGTTGGTAAACTACAAATGAGGTTTTATAAATAAGACTGGAGGTAATATTTTCTTTTTAATTTTGTTTGTGAAGGGCTTGGAAATGGCACGTGTTTAAGGCAGGGTGTGAAAGTATTTTACAAACTAAACTACATTATGATGCATTATAAGTTTTATAATAGACATATATGTTATTTATGACAGACATATTACTAGTTTTTGGAGTTTTTTAGGATGGGACAAAAAAAAAAGTTCAGGATAAACAAAATTTTGGTTTTACTCGTTCTATTCCCATCAGGATCAAGACAGTCATGGCACGAGGTGTTAGAGTTTCAGTGTATGAGTGTGTCAAAACAAGTCCCTTATTATTTAAGATTGAGAAAATGTTAATGCTTACTAAGATGTAAGTTTAAGCTAATAAAATGGCTAAGAAGAGAAGTCTTTAGAACTGACCGTTAGTAATGACTGTTGAAACATTTATGTGTCTTAATTAGTCATTTTTATTTTTTCGTAAACCATATTCAATGGCATTAAAATGTTCTAATTTACCTACCGTTAGAAATAACTGTTGAAGCATTTATGTGTCTTAATTAGTCAGTTTTATTCTTTTGTAAACCATATTCAATGGCGTTAAAATGTTTTAATTTACCTAAATTAATTGTTTAAAAACCACCCTTTTAATTATCATTAAAATCATCTTTAATCATCATTATAACAACCCAACGGTCAAACGTTATCTGCCTATAAAAGTCAATGCGTTGTGCATAGTTAGAGGGTGTTGAGTTCTATCTCTGAGATCTCCTCCTCTATCACTTCTCTTGAATTTTAAATTTCTGTTATTCTGTCACCTTACTCTATGCTGGAAGGGTTCATTTAATCCTGAGTAGTGCTATCTTTTATTCTAACCTGTGTGGTGAAATAACTCTTAAGGACAATGTCCTTAGATATGACTCGAATCATATTTTTATTATTTTTACAGGCGTTGCCAACACAGGATCTATCTTGGTCCTATCCTGTCTCACAAACACCCCTAATTAGTTCACAATATCCTATATTAGTATTATTATCTTTTATAATCATCATACTTAGGGGTGTCTTAACAGGAACCAAACTATGATTTCAGAAGTGATTTTACAATATACAAAGTAAATATATGAAGAAGTTTATTTTGATTTGCGAAAAAAAAGTTTTTAAAAAGTACTTCTCCTCATTCCCAAACACCCCCTTAATATAACATGCTAAACATATAATAAAATTTATCTTATTTGATATATCATATTATATTACATTTGATCCGTATATTTACATTATAATTTTGATATTCTAGTTAAACATTTTAAAATGATTGGTTAATATAATCTTTAGTCTCACAAGTTTATACAAATTTTGATTTTAGCCCATCGAGTTTTAAATCATAGATTTAGTCTTTTAAGAAATAAAATCCAAATTTTTATTGAATTATATAGAGTCATGTTTTAAATAAAAATAAATTTAAGAGATTAAAACCTACAATTTGAAACTTGAGGGGCTAAAATTAAAATAAGGGTAAATTTAAAAGACAATAATTGTATTAACCTGAAAATAATTATATAAATTAGAAAAAGAGTTTGCTTTTAAAAATAACTCAAAGGACTAACATAATTATTTCTTATAAGGATGATCCAATTCCTGTTATTCTTAGCATCATATCACTCACTAGAGTAAAAATTAATAAACATATATTACCTCTGATGCTTACTATAAGAGCTCATTTGATTTTTATTTTAGTCCTAAATATAAAACCAAATCCATTTTGTCTCTCATATTCACCTTTTTTTAAAGATAGTTCATGTAATAATGATATTTTAGCCAATACACATGATTATCAAGGACATTTTAAGAAAAACAATACCTATTGATTACAAATAACTAGCTTAACTAATTCCTTTAATTTATTTAAATTAGTCAACTAGTTCTTATACTACCTCCAGTTTTTAATATAAAAGCTAGTTGACTTTGAGTAAATTAAGGTAATTAGTCAAATTAATTATTTGTAATAAAAAATATTATTTTTCCTGAAATACTCTTACTAATCAAGCGTCATTTGATGAAATATTTAACATGTGCAACTACTGTAAGGATTATTTTGAAAAAAAATAAATAAATATGAGAGATAAAATAAATTATGGTTTTATATTTAAGACCAAATTAAAAATCAAATTAATTTTTCTATTAAGAAACGGAAGTAATATCTTTTAGCAAAATCACAATATGTTGGTAATTTTTTACCAAGAACTACATATTACCAATGGAAATATTACAATGTGTATACATATTTTTTTGCCAATGATATATTATAATATTTTGATTAAAGAACAGGATGATTAGAACATAGATACACACATATGCTCGCGCGCTTGTATTTGTTCATATATTTTAAATAGGATGATTAAATATCAACCAAAATATTGAAAAAGAAAAAGAAAAAGAAAAAGGGTAATCCGAAAAACACAATAAAATGGACTTATCTTAGAGGAAAGTTCCAGATATGATCTGATCCGAGATATGAAAGCGCTTTTCCCAAGTTTCTTCCAGCACGCTTCGGCGGCATACTCCATTCAGGCTTCGATTTGATTCATTGGGCAAAGTTTTGTGCGTTTTCCATTCGGTGAACTGAAGAAGCATTGAAGCATTGCAGATGCTCCTCGTTCAATCTGATCCCAAATATGCTTTCTTCAGCTGCTGCAAGGTACTCCTCCTCCTTCACCAAATTTCCTCTCTTTGCTACTTGTACCTTCTTTCTCTCTTTCCCTTGTTCCCTCACTCTCAAATGTTATCTTCATTCCCACTCCCCAAACCCCAACAACATCCGCGACGCCGTTGATACAGTCACTCACTTCCTCCACATGCGGCCCCCTCCCTCTAGAAAACATATCAATAGGATTTTAGGGTCTATAGTGAAGATGAGACATTATCCCCTGGTTATCTCACTTCTTGCACAAGCCGAGTTGAGGGCTACGTGCCAGATTTATTTAACCTGAGCATCTTGATCAATTGCCACTGCCACGTCGGTCAGATGGATCTTGCTTCTCTCTGTTGGGGAAAATTTTCAAGATGGGCTATCAACCAAACGCTGTAGTTTTGACCACACTAATAAAAGGACTCTGTTTAAATCAAAATGTCGGCAAAGCTCTAGATTTCTACGATGACATAATGGCAAAAGGATTGAAGTTAAATGAAGTTAGTTATGGAACATTAGTAAATGGGCTATGTAAAATGGGGAAAACGACATCTGCTCTTAAATGCTTAAAGTAATGGGGAGGCACCTTGTTAAGCCCAATATAGTTATATACAGCACAATCATTGATGCGCTTTGTAAAGAAGGACTAGTTAATGATGCACACAATCTCTATTTTGAAATGATTGACCACGGGATATCTCCAAA